>NC_081216.1:25985732-26285732 GCF_902713425.1 Acipenser ruthenus
GTTCAAAGAAATGAACCCCTTATGCACTTGACTTTTAGTTAAGGGTCATTAAGTAGGAAACACTAATGACACGAGTGCTGTATCTGGAATATGTACCTAACCAGGAAATGACATCAGTATTTGTTACTGACATCACTATTTGTGAAAGTACACAGTCATTACTGTTGTTGTTTTTTGTCAGGCATTTTGTAGAGAACAGGAAAGGATCATTCCCTTTTACACATGTAAAAGAAGGATTGTACTATTGAAATTCACTATGGAAATAAATACTGATAGTACACACTATACAGAACACCAATGTCCGTACTTCATAACTTAAAAGATGAAGTAGAGGCCACTAGCTGCACAAAACAACTCAAATAATATTCCACTTAAAGAGTCAAAGGGCAAAATGAGCAGCTGTGCTTTTTACCATTAAGTATGTGTCAATTAATGCATGAATAAAGGAAATGGTAAACTCTGATAAGTACCATACATAACATCGCTATGCCATCTTGCTCTTCTTCTCCTATGGGCCATAGTTTAGATGGTGTATTTATTACATACTGCAACTTTCATAATAATATAATAATTGCACATTAGTTATCACACCAAAACATTTGTCTCTGAATTTAGGATTAAGTGTTGAAGTTATTAATTCACGTTTAAAGGAATACAACTGTATCTACCTCATGACCTCTAAAAGGAAGTGAACTTGAATATATATCGACTCTGACAGGATGCTGAAATAACTTTAGCTGAAAAGTTATTACATGATGATCCCAGATTGTATTCACAGGCTGCACGCGATGCTTGTAAATCTCTAGATAAAAGCACGTCAATTAAATTAGTGAGTGTATTCCTTTTTTATTTTAAATGTTGTCCTATCAATGCATATTCTCCCCCAATGTGTGCGTCGTTGTTATTGTCTGCTCTAAGAGTATTGCACATTGAACTGTAATAGCTAAACAAGCTTTTTGTTAACAGCGACTCTATGTAGGTGACAATATTAAGCTAATGTATCTGTAGATACAACGCAACAATATCAAGTGATAACAAATCTAAATGTGTTTTGCTTCATATACTTAAAAAAACATCACTAATGACATCTCTCTGTAGACCAAAGCAACTGTGTTCTTGAATTCCAGTGACATGGAAGGAAACAAGATTATAAAGCAGGAGATATAGGAACTATCGCTTGAAAGAATACTTGAATCAAGTCTGAAAATTGTGTTTGCTAAACTTGCGTGTCTAATGGAATTGCTTTCATTTAGTTTCCTTTCCCAGTCACATCCACTTACTGTGAGCGATTACAACAGCTTTTTTTTAATATCTTCTTTTTTTTCTATTTGGTTCAAACTAGGATATTAAATATATATATATATATATATATATATATATATATATATATATATATATATATATATTTATTCACGTTAATTAAACAAATGACCTTATCAGTAGTTGATAAACTCATTGTAGATTACAAAAAAAAAAAAAAAAATGGTATAGCCTTATAGCTGTACAGTATTTGTTTATATTATAGTGTAAGCATGTAATCTCAAGTAGGGTGGAAAGTCTGAAAGTATTCAGATATATTAAAGAGCCAGTATCATGTTCATATAAGTTATAATAATACTTGTCACCCCATGCCCTGTTCCTAACCAGAAGCCTCATCATTCTGAACAGTCATTTATTGGTGGGTTATTTATTCATTCATTGGCTTTTTTAAGTTACGGTAACATAATATGACTCTAAGAACTTATATTGTTACAAGTTAGTTTAGTTTAGAAAAAGCTACCAATACAAGTTTGACCTGTATTTTCTCCAGAAAAAAAGAAGCTTTACTATAAGATTATCTGCATGGGGGGGGGGGGGGGGGGTGTTGAAGGAAAAATAAAGAAATATTGACATCATATGCCTGACAGCGTGTGCTGAGGCCACATAAAACATATTATAATGTGTATAATCGAATTCAAACTTTTCAAAGTAGTTATTAAAGAAATTGGGAATGAGTGAAACAAGTCTTTACCTGATCAGATAATGGTTGATTAAAGGTGTCACAGTATCCATCTACTGCATTGTTTACATGTCCATACTGAGCACTATCCTGGCAGCAAGTCTGGATTGGGAGGAAGTGGGAGGAAGCTGTGTGTTGTCTATAGAAGTACATTGATATTACGAGGTCTTAATGCTCTGAGATTGACAAATGACCTCATTTTATGTCCAAGAAAATCCTACATAGACCAAAAAAAGGTAATAACTATGAATGTTTTAAACTGATAAAAGTTCATCGTATCTTTGAAAGCACTGCATCACACGCACATTGTTATTAATTAAATAAAGTATATAAAACCTCTACATCAAATGAATATTAACTGACCCGGACTAAGAGGGTCAAACGTAATCTTCAATTAGTTTGTCATGTGCCCATTTTTAATCTGGTAACACATAATAATTTTAGTCAGGTGGTAAAGCACCCTATTCACTTTAGATGGAGCTGGATGGGAAGATAACAGTATTGCAGATAATCTGATGTTTGCAGTCGAATATTAACTTTCCCCAAATAAACCATAAAAAATATTATTATTATTATTATTATTATTATTATTATTATTATTATTATTATTGGTAACATTACTGACTGGGATAATATTTAATTTAATGTTATTATTTAATTTCCCATTTGGTAAAGATTGGAAAATATTACAGGTACACGCAATTAATCTCCTAGCATCAATTAGTGCAAAATCAAAGCCATGGCAATCAAAAATCGATGAATCGATTGATTAGTACAGATATAACCAGTAGTGTAGTTCCGGAACTATTTTCTATAGGTAGCAGTGGTCTTAAAGTTAAAAAAATCTTTCCTTTATAGTTTACTTTGTGTCCAGACATCATTATTGTTCTCTGAGCTTTTAATTGGCACATAGAAACAACTTGACAGCTTACTTTTACTTGCCCTTTAATTTGCTTTGAATAGATAGTCTGAAAGTCCTGGAAATGTAAGGTAGTAATAGCTAGCTGCCTGGTTCTACATTATAACAAAAAATAAAAAAAATAAAAAAAAACTTCTAATCATTATTTCATGACAACAGTAATTCAGTTAAGACTACAATAAAAAAAAAAAAAAAAACAAAAAAAAAAAACATATGGCCATAAAATCTAAATCTATCACAGCAGGTTATGTCTTTACCTGACCTGTAAGATTTAAAAATTATAGCTGACATAAGGCATAATTACACTTCTTATTTTTAACACTCACATCTAACATTATAACATATTTTAAACTGTACTTCAGTTATACACAAGTATTTAAAGAGAATTAGGCCTTATACAGGTTGAAGATTAGTATAATATTAACAACAACAAAAAAAACACTTTTTTGAACCAATATCCCCCATTTGACTTTCTCTTCTTTTACAGTATTAGCATTTTGCCTTGGTGAAGTGTTGGAGGTTCAAATTATAAAAACTTATGTGAAGCCTTATCGGACAGATAAATGGTAGCCATGATTGGGTGCCATCTTGGTCTGACTGGGAGCCACAATCTTGGTATTGTGGCATTGTCGGTCACAAAGTGACGACCCGTTTCAAATGTTAAACTTTCCAAAGCACCAGGGGCTTGTCTATCCAGAAATACTTTTAAACTAGTTCAAATACAATAGCTGCTTTATGTCTAAACAGATTACCGTCTTTGACCGTTATACAAAGAACCAAAATGAAAGAGCCAGCTTACCTCACTAGTCACCAAGAATAAAGCTAAACCACTCGCTTCTTTATTTGTCCATGGTCCTTACTTTAGCTACCCAATCCATCACGCCTCCTAGTGGTCAGATGACTTCAAGATGTACTTCACGGTGTGTTCAAGCACTAGCTACGCCTCCTGCCCAGTGTAAAACACGGATATCCCATTAACCTCTGTTCTTGATCTTGTGCTTTGTCCAACTACTCAAGTGGCTGTTGAGACTCCAACTGAGTGAGAAACTACTGATTATTTTTATTAATCACTGAGCTTCAGTGAATGCCATATGAGCCTTATTACCCAGGCTTTGCTTGACCTGGATCATTTTCAAACTCTTCATGTTTCTCCTACTGTTACTAGGGGCCTTGTACAACCACCTCAGTGATGGAGACCCACTTGCTCTAGTTTCTTGTGCCTGGGACTGGGGCTCCATTAACCCAGATAGAACCCCAAACAGTGGATGATAAAAGTGCTCCATTGAACATTAAACCCTAATCTTGTTTTTTTTTTCCAGTTGTTGTCCTGTGCTATGGGATTCATATCACTTATTTACAAAAGGTTTGAAATTAACAACAAGTCAATGCAAGTAACCAGTGTTATTAAATAAACAAGCCCTTTAATGATTCATTATCCTCGATCACATGGGAATGCTCACAATGTAATCCAAAAACCTTTGAGTTAAAACATACCCTTTCAGAAAAATGGTTTTATCTTGTAAAGGAAAGGGAAATTGTGTACTGCATAGGAGGAGGTTTTTTTTCAGCCCTTTTGCTGCTGAGCTGCAGGCTGAAATGTAGCCGTGTGCACAAGTGGGGTGCAAAGTCAATGGGATTAAATTTTACTAATTATCTTCTGATTGAGGTTTACAACACAGACACGGAATGGGATCAGCCGTGACTCACTGCTCGGGAGAAATGAATCAGACTTAAACATCACTTGGATAAACAAATCAGCGATAGAAGGGGCGAGCATGTTGCCTCCTTGCAGCTTTGGAGAGAGAAAAGAGGCTGCAGGGGGAAGAGAAGCTGTTGGACCGTCACCAAATCTTCCCCACTAGAGACCGGAGCCCATCTGCTGAGCTCCGCAACTGAACTTTAACTACCATTCAGTGTGCCTCTCCACAGAGATCATTTCACAATGCTAACAGATGGACCCCTGTCTCCCTGCACCACTGCCTTATTTGTTTAATAAATTTAATTAATATCCAAAACTACGCTGGATCATTCCCAGAGTAGGGATTAGGTTTCACCCCCCCCCCCCTCACTCTCCCATCACTGTCTTAAAGAAAGATACATCCTGACTGATTTAACATAAAGAACTAGATAACAGTGCCCCGGAGTCATCTGCAAATGAAAAGTGCCATGTGGTTTTCATAGCTTTTCATTGTATGAATCATATCGGCGTGCAGATATTATTTGAGGCTTGTTCTGATTAGCTAAACATTTTTTTTTTTTTATTGGATATAAATTGATAGTCTGCATTTAATCACCTAGGGGATATGAGTCATTCATGGCAAAACTTGATTTGATTAAAATAAAAAAAAATAAAAAAATTAAAATAATTACCCCAGGCGGATAACAGCTCAGTGTTTCTCACAATTAACAGGATATATTTACAAGCCCGTTTGGACTGTGAATCTTTTCAGTCTAATTTGCCTGCAGGCTGAGAGCTGAAATGCAGCCAATCCAAAAGGCATTATTGTTCTTCCAATTGTATAGCTTTTAAAACCCAAGTGTGTAGCAATCATTAAGATATCCCAACAAATGCCTGTTTGAAATCTGACATCTTTTCACATTAAATAAAACCAAGTAAACTAATTGGAGATGTGACTGGAAATGGAAAGGTTATGACTAATTCACATATTATTTTCACACAAAAATAAGGTTAAACAACCCCAAAGTAATTGCATACTGTTAAATATGTATATGCAATTACAAATATATACATTTACCTTTGACTTGAATAGAATATTGTCATTTTGTAATACTGTCATGCCTACTGTAGTTCAACACAAGTACTGTAACATATTAATATGCATACTGTATTTCTTTCATTAGCCTTATTACCAAATTAATATATTCTATTAAAGTCAACCGTAAACAAAAACACCTCTTACTGAAAGATCCCTTTATGTATTTTTTTTTTTTAACTTGGATCAAACACTTTACACATAAATACTGTAACTGCTGTATCCACAAATAATGTTATGTAAATAATATATAATGGGATGAAGACTTAGTTACATATAAGCATTACTTTGACAGGAGATTAGACAGCTAACAACACACAGTTAAATTAATAAACAGAATCAGCTTTTAAAATCGACACAGTTATCTTGTAATAAGACAGCAAAAAAAAAAAATCTGTTTTCACAAGATTAAACTTAACATAACAAATTACAGTAAATACTTTGGAAACAGAAAGCTCAAATATAATTAGGGCTTCTGATTTTCGGGTTTAACCGATAAAAACCGTAAAACACCCAGATACGAAAACAAATGAAATCGGTGTATAGCCAATAAACACTGGAAAACACTGGAAAAACTGTGGAAATGGTTACTCAATTCACGTTGACCACCCCTTTCCCCATACAAAAAAAAACCTACTAAAACAAACAAAACAAAAAAAAATACCTTTCCTTTTGAGATTACAATTAGAAATGGAGGGTTGTTCGCGGGATTTAAAGCTGTATTACAGTTAAAATATGAAGGATTTAAAACAAAATTACATATTGTGATGGAAAAAAAACACCCAAGCATTTTGGAAAGTAACCGAAAACAATAATTTCATACGATATATAAAAAGCGAAAGCCCCGAAATAGATTTAAAAATGAAATTTATACAAACTGAAAAACAGAAGCCCTACATATAATGCTTGTTTAAACATACATGCACAACACCTGTCATCATTACTATCATGATATTCAGTTAAACAGCCTATTTATTCCTACTGATCGCACTTTGGTATCCTTCCCGTCATATCTATTGGCGAAAGCTAGACAACCTTTCAGAATCACTTTTAACACTTCAGTTCATGTTTTCAATAAGTTAATGTGATACTTTTCCTGAGGTTTTTAATTGTCAGAACATTGCTGTCATCATGAAGAAACCTTGAATTGCATTGGCTCTCAAACTATGCCCGATAGCACAGAGCGCAAGGTGAGTCATGCAATCGGGAGCTTGCTGGATCGAATCCTGGTCTCGCCAAGTTGTTGATGTTGGCTGAAAACAGGTGACTAGATATCGAGAGCACACATCACCCACTGATATTCAGTCCTGAGTCGGTACGTGCAGGGCAAAGAAGCAGTGAGATTCATATTCAGATTAAAGATGAAAATGAGCGGAAAATATGGGATCCAAATTTTCACATTTCAGACACGTAAATGTAATACAAAATCTGACACACTAAACCAGCTGCAATGTAATGCAATCCATTCACTGTGAAATTCAGTATGTGGATCTCCAGTGAGGAAGAGCAAAGCAACCCCAGTGAGGCCAAAGCTTCTTGGAGTAGCACCACAAAAGTTAAATGATCATGAAATCGGCGAGTGAAGGTCAATTCCTTTGACCTATTGAAAAACAATTGATGACTGGAATTCAGATCTCTGCTCACCTCACCACAGGAAACCGCTGCTCAATTATAGCAATGCTGTATAAGCCTATAACATGGCGTGCAGTGGCTTAAAATCAGCTTTGACAGCACTGCTTTTGGCAATAATACTATCCCTTATTCCAGCTAAAGCTCTTAATATGTTGGGTTAGATTAAGGGACATTAAACGCATGTGGAGCTTTAAGCAGAAAGCTGCTTCTTCAGGAATGAACATTTAAAAGCAACAGTTTCTCCTGTTAGTGATTAAACATTAGCATAAAAATGCGCTTTCATCCATAAAAATCCTATGCAGGAGCAGAACAAGATCTTCTGGCATTTGAGGAAGGAAGGAATTACAGATGATCCGGAGACATTTTCCACTCTTTGGATACAGTTTGACATGAACCCCCTTAAAACACTTGAGCTGAATGTAACTGTAGTGAAATAAATCAGTAATTAAACTAATTATTACACAGGGAATCACATATATATATGTGTGTGTTTGTGTGTGTGTGTGTTTGTGTGTCTGTGTGCATGCGTGCGTGTTTGTAATAGTGCTGTAGTGTAAAACCTGCTGGAATAGAATATCAATTACATGACAGTACTTTTATAAGTATGCACACAGGTCACTTGAAGAAGGAAAACAAAGTATTTTCTCAGTCTCGGTTATACAATAGCAACAATTCATTTTACTTGGAAAATAACAGATACAAATGGGATCATTGTGGGTATCTGGAACAACAGGAAATGCAGCCCCTGCTTCAATAAGTGTGCAGTCTGCAAGTATAATAATATTTTATAAATTCAGACTTTCTCTATACGTGGCCTTTCCCTTGCACATTGGTTCTGCTGTCAGACTGAATATTTTAACAATGAAGAACATCTCTGAAAAACAATTGTAAAAACCAATCATTATCCAAACAGGAAGTGGAGGGATGAAGACAAGAAATGCAGCTTCCTGCTTAATTCCAGGCGAATTCCCGATGAAACACTGCTCGCTCAGAAATTTGAAACTTTAAGCTCAGTGAAATTATTTTTTAAAGTGTTAGCAGATCCAGGTGTCAAAGAATCCACGCATGCTTTTTGTTCTTTGGATCGCCCAAATCTGCATTTCCTTTTCTGGCAAGGTGCTCTCTCAAGCAACGTCGCTGCATTGCATACACTGTAAGCTGTAGGTACAGTACATCCACTGTAGGTTACACTGAAACTTGCAATGTGAATGTCATTTTGCCTTATAATTGTTTTAGTTGCTCTGTGACCGTGAATATGGGTGGGGGAGGGGTATTCTTTTATTGTGTTGCATGATGGGATATGGGGTCATTCATTTCTATACATGTAATCCACTGATAATTAAACAGAACATTCTGCATTCCTGCTCACCAGAGAACGCACACGCCCATAGACTACAGTACAACTTCATCCAATTTCACTTGTCAACCAATGACATGAACTACTAAACAAAAATACAAGAAGGTTAATATTATATTACAGCTTTATAAAGAGTGGAACACAAACATGTGCCACAAACATGGGCATCTGTCAAGCTGTCAATTGTTTTCATGTATTAACTCATCTGCATGTACTACCCTTTCACATGAAACTAGTGAAGCTAGCACAGCAATGACAAGCTGTGGGCAAATCTTCTCCCAGCGTACTGGAGTGTGTGAAAGTGAATGACAGTAACATTTTAGAAAGTTTTTCCATCAGTTACTGCAGGCTAGAATTACTAACTGCTTTCTATGTTTCTATGTGCATGTGACAAGCACTCACTAATGCTACACCTTCATTGTTTGTGGATAACTGCTGTGAATCCGCGCTTTCTCAGCTTGCTGGAACTGGCTAAGGATGTCATGTTTAATCAGATCCCAAACACACTGTATTTGTTCTTGGTCTCTACTGTGTACAGTGATCTACATTAATGGTCAATTTGTAAGATCGGTAACTTACATTTCTATCAGAGTCCCTTTTTAGCTTTTGCAGTAGCTGTGTTGTGTTCGGAGTCTGCTCTCCTGCGTCTGGCAGTTTTTAAGCTGGGAATGGGCCAATTTAAAATTATTTCTGCTACAGTATCGCCAAAATCACAAGCTGTATACCTTCCTTCACAAACTTCCAATGTGTAGCTTACCAAACATAAAATAATGTACCTTAAATAAAATCTGCATTCAGACTGGTAAACTCCAACACAAATCCACGCTTTGGCAGGGTTTCTTATGAACTGATACTGTTATTGAACTTTGTGCTTTTTAAGTTAAGACATATTGTATATTTTAGGTTGTTTGTGCCACAATCACTTAGGACAAAGATTGTCATAATTTATTTACATGAGTCTAGCTGAATTATTGATTTATTTATTGAACTGAACACAAACTGACACATAACTCTATCCACTTCATGTATTTTTTAAATTCCACTTTCCTGCTTCGACTTATTCCATGGATGCAACCTACAACAGTAGTGTGTCGACATCAACCCCCCTCCCAGCTCCCCCTCCCCCTCTCCTGTTTATGTCTTGCTACATGTCATCATCATCAAGCTCAGTTCTGAAAAGCTGCATTAATGAACGTAAGCCAAACAGCTCCATCATGTGGAGATATACTGGCATTACACTATGAAGGATTTTCACAGATCAGATAAAGTTAATAACATGGACAAAAGGCAGTGTGGATAAGCTCCACCCCCCCATCCCCTCCCCCGGGACAGTGTTAGAAAGCACACAGTAGGTGCTCCGAACAGGGAGGATTGAAATCCCTGTCCAGGTTTGTCAAAGCCAAGACAGCAAATTCCTGAGGGCAGCCTGCTGTCAAGAGGGTTGAAAACCCGGCTTGTTTGGAAAAGAAGGGGCCACAGGGAATATGGTTACCCGCGTGGACCCATAGCCCCTTCTGGACAAGAGATGGGTGCGGGCAGCAGTATAATTCCCCTGCTACTGGGTCCTTGTGCTTCCCAGTGGCATGGGAAAAGAGGTTACAAATCTGTTTAGGTCACAAGATAAATGGGTCGGGAGGCTTCAGTCATGACAGTCTGCCTACAGCCATTTCAAAGACACCTTGTTAACCCTTTTTTTTTCTTGGTGAAGATCTCATGATTGAGTGCTTAAAGGTCATTGTGGATAAATATTGAATTCACAGCCACATTCTGCCATCAATTCTAAATACAACTGTAGTATGTTGTACCTGCGAAAACAATAGCAAGGTTCCCTGTAGTAAAGAAGAGTGAAAACACAGCAAAATCACTGATGGAATAGGGAAGTGCTAAGGTCTGTTGGCTTCCATCATCAATCTGAGTCCTGTGTGAACGAGCCTCCTTGACTGCTGGCTCCAATCACATTCCTGAGGGGCAGCCACTGGTGACCACAAGGTCTGGAGAGGCCAAGCGCTTAGCAATGTGACCCCACAAGCCCATCAACGCCATTGTTTTTACACTAGATACAGTATTCCTTCAAGCAAACAGACTGATTACAAGCCATCCTGTTTCTAGGGGAAAAAATACACTTCACAACGGATTGTAATTAAAAGACGCTATCCTATTTTATCTCCAGCAGAAATATGAGCAATTAATTAATTAGTCACACCGGATCATAATTAGACACACAACGTAGATGCCATGAAATCATATGTCTAATTAAGCTCATAGAAAGAAACCCTGTATTGGCTCTGCTTTGCATTGGGAGTCACAGTTTTTTAATGGGCTTCGTAAAGAATGGAACACAGCTTGCTTTTTGAGAGCTTTTCATACCTGCAGACTCTTGCACTCATGCTCTTTCAAAGAAGCAAGCATGAGTGAAACCTACCTCAGTGCTGAATGAAGGCCTGGATACCTTGAAAGATATCTTGTTTCTGAGCACAAAAATTGCTTATTTGCCCGAGTCGAGATTTGGAGCGGTAGGTCGATAAATTACTATTGAACACACTGGTCAGATCGTTAGTTATTCTGCAAGACGCTAAAGGTTAAAGATCAAGATCAATACTTGAGGTAAATGTCAAGTTGCAAAGTTCTGGAGCGTTATTGGACAGATGCCATCCAAGTTCCAAAGCTGTGCTTTAAAGAATTCCAATTTCACATAGCATGCCCTTTAATCTTTAAATCATCATAATAGAAATAAACATTTGAACACTGTATTAAAGTCTACCATCAGCTAATAAATAAACTAATATGTTTAGAAACATTACTTTCAATTTGACTAAACTGGTAGCACATACCAAACCTGTTCTGAGGAGGGTTTGATTTGGGGATATATTTAGCTTTTATTGTAATTGCACTGCTGCAAACACTAGAGGGCAGAGCAGGCCATGGTCAAAACACATCTCAACAGACCCCTTTCCATCAGACTGTGTCTTTTAGAATATGTCTCCTGATTGGCTCTTAGAAGAGTGTTCTGGTGTTCCGATGACAGTAGTTTTGAACCTGGTACGCTACCTATGAATATACATTTAGTTCCAATAGTGGCATCTTGGTAAAAGCCACATAGGTACAATTTACATAAAAAATGGAAGGAAAATATGTTGTGACACAATTAAGAAGCTTGTCCCAGTGTTTTCTTTCACTTTCCATTGACCTCACTCAGTCAGCAGGACATCCTGTCTGTCAATTACACAGCTCAGTGTTTCTTTTATATTGAATGAATTCAGCATGAATAAAATCTTCATACATTATATATATATATATTTGAATTATTGTCTTATAATTAAGATTAAGTTTCTTTTTAGAACACAATAACATTGATTTGGACAATGCTGATGGGTATAAATGAAAAACAACCCTGGTTTTACATCAACCTATTACAACAGCACAGGAGGAAAAATAGCCTGTATAGGTACCATTTCACTTATAACAGATACAGTATATGTTGTATAAAATGCACCCATATTTTTACTGAACTGAAAAAAACAATATCAAGCATATAACACTAAATGTGTACAAGCTATATTTTAAACAGAAATTCAGCACTAGAAAGCTGCTTTTAGTACTGCGCTAAAACAGCATTCAAAGAGAAGCTGAACTCTATTTCAAGTGGGGATTTTAAAAGCCATTAAATCAAAGTTAATTTCTCTTTGTTCTGTTATTGCTTCTAGGGTAAGTTATTGGGGCTGTGCATAATAAATAAAAACAGCTGCAAAAAGTAATGGGCATGTCTTCCATTTCTGTTCCATTCCCGGCCAGTGCCCTCTGTGTCCCAGTGTCCTATATATATATATATATATATATATATATATATATATATATATATATATATATATAAGAGAATGACTCCACTTTAGAAGACTGTAAAACAGAGCAGCCACTGAAAGTTCAGACTAACTCCGTCTCAACAATTAGTGCGTTTCCTTAAAATGTTCTGTGTTATCTTATACTTGTTTGCTTTGATCTGTCAGAGTGGTTTATTCTCAGGAAGTGTAGTATCAATTCTCTTACCCGCCATCAAACATAACCTCATTAAAGTTAGTAGTGTCTGACTTGCCAATAATCTTTTACCAGTGACTGAAAAGGTCTTGGACTCTTTGTACAAGGAAGAAAACAAACTGTATGCACGTTGGGGTTTATTTTTATGCTCTACATAGTGACGGATCTAAATTCCACCTCTTTAAATCTGTGTTACTCTTGCTAGAGTTTTCCCGCAGATATTTATTCACACCTATTGACATACATGCAATACAAATACAGTGTAGCGGGGGGCGGGGGGTAATTGCCGATCCTTCACCTGGTCAGTGGTCAGTGACAGATATACTGTAAAAATGAAATGGTAGATGCATACTTGCAGTGTAGCTATTATTATTATTACAGTTTGACTGATAGGAGGAAGACGGCACACTGCACCATGTGTGTATACAGTCACTGCGTGCATAATCACCACGTTAAGTTTCCTATTGTGTGTCTATTTTATAATACACATGTGTTTGTTTGTTTGTTTTTTGACAAGTTTTGTGAGGGCAGCTTCTCGAATGCCAAAGAATTCACACAATCAACATTTCGAAAAATGCAAATTAAAAAAAATCGTGACCGAAGGGGATGTACAGCATGGGTCTATGGTAGTGTATCAAATCTACTGACTGTTTATAGACAGGTGTGATGTTATTTTGCGGTACTTGTTAAAATGTGGCACCCCTTGTACTGCGCTTGCCCAGGCAGAAAACAAGGAAACGCCCTTCTGAAACCGGTACGGTGTACTGAGTTTGGCCCTTAAAATTCTTTTTAACATCTTTTTTTTTCTTCTCACAATTCAGCAAATGTATTACTTCAACTGATGAGCAACAAATTGGGTTGTCTAAAATTGTAGACATATACGATTTTGTGGGTGATCTACTGTATGTCTTGTTAGTAATGACTTGTGCAGCTGTCAATCACAGCATTAACAGCGTACCATTTTCTGGCGTTAAACGGATAAATCGTATCACTTTCTGTCCATACACGGGGAGTAGATTGCAAACAATTGAATGTATAACTGATTCATCTATCCAGTGGCGTTCCTCACTGCATGTAAAAAATAAAGTGCAACTGACATTTTCATTTTTACTGCAAAGCAATGTAACCCAGTCTCTCAGAATGGCTTTCCTTCCACCTCTAACTACAGACAGTATTCCGTTGCACTGCTGTAGTGAGACCCCCCCCCCCCCCCCCCCCCGAAACAAATCGATCAACAATGTCCCGGACGATTAACCTTGTCTCTGCTCCTTCTAACCAGTCGTACAGAACTTCGAAATTACTACATTGCTCGACAGGAAAAGTTCATGAATTGTCCAACTGCTGGTTCGTAGTGTGCAGTTACTTAACCTTAGATTTTTTTTTTTTAATGCAGATTTTACAACATGAAAACACAGATAATCATTTTGTAACAGTTCAGATTTAAACCACCAATGGCAATGTATCTACTGGAGACTAATTCCTTACCCGTATAGCTTCCTGCGTGAAGTTTCGACCACTTTTATTAATCATGTGATCTTCCACTGCAGGGAAAGCAATCAGTCATAGACGCTCAGACAGCGTCCCGCTGAACAGTTGGCAAGTATGTAATGCCATGTGTGTGTGTTTTTTTTTCGTTGTTGTTGTGTTTGCAGTTTTACAGTCACACTCCCTTGAGTTATACAGATGCATATGTTGTTTTGTGTTTACTTTCAAACCCCCGGCCTCCCGTGTTGTTCTGTCACGTGGTGATTCTTGCCAGGTTCCCTAGATTGTTTTCATGAAATCAGTTCATCGTTGTTGTCTGAATTGTGGTAGGGTTGCATTTGGGTTGACACGTCAGCCCTGTAAATGAATTGCAATGTACCCTGTTGCGCCACATCATAACATTATGACCCATTTGAACTATTATTCACGCGTATTTTATTCCGTGTATTAGCTCGCACTGCAGTTTGAGGTCGACAAGTCAGTGTAACTTTGGAAAACACCACTATCAATCTTCCCCACATGACTGCTTGGCATGAAACAGGGCTTCCAGCGAGAACTGATGAAAAGGGAAATTCAAGGATGGAGTAACATGGCAAGGTAATACTAAGACAGTTTACATTTAATTTGCATGCCTTTAAATACAGCAGGTTAATGTATTTCCTTTCTGAAATCATGTGGTAACCAGTTATGTTGCCATAACAAGATATTGCCTGTTTTCTCTACAAAAGCTAACCCTATTTACAGTCTATCAGTCACAGGTAACACAATTCCACTGTCAAATCAGCAAACAGATCCCATAGTCCAGCAGCTGGACAGTCACTTAGGTTCCATATTATACCATTAGTCTAAACGTTTTTGTGTAGACAGTTTAATAGTAATTGTTTTTATATAATGTGTACAGATGTTTGTAAAAGCCAAGTTTTTAAACCAATCAACATTATCTGGTAGCTGATGTACTCCAGGTTGTTTTATTAAAATACAGACGCTGGTTTCTATTAAAGGCCATCTGGAGAAATTCAGACAACCCATCCAATGATTTATCTGTGTATAAAATGACCTTGTCATCCAAATACATGCAAATGGCACGCTTATTGAGACAGGTAATGGCTTTTTTAAAGACTGAGAACAAGAGAGGTCCCAGGGTGAACTTCGCCTCATTAAAACGGATGCTGTTTTACTATGAGCTTAATAAGACCCACCTGAGTTTGTTTCTAAACCACTGTGATAATGAAGCTCATGATAAAAACTGGAACAGCTACAACACTGCCATTCTAATAGTGAGAAGGAAGCATCAACCAGATCATCAATGAATGCTAAATGTAAGTGGATTATAATAATCATATATCCTAATATAACAGGTTATTTCCATGGATCACGTCAAACATGTCCTTTCTATTTAGAAAAGTCTTCACAAAGTGCGTCTCTAAAACATATATCAATCAGACTAAGCTAGCGTAATTCTTAACTCTGCTTATTTAAAAAGTAATAGCACATAGTGTACATTATTCAGTTAGGAACGATATAGGTCACTATTTAGAGTCTGACGTATATTCAGAACTATTTCAACCAAATGGTTCACGTCTTGAGCACCTTGTGTGTGGTGATTAATGTGTATAATGAACTAGTTCCAGCAGCATGAGGTCTTTTAGCTTTTTCAGGTGCCAGTTACTGGACATGGCCCCTCAGACGAGGATTGGCACACACAGCATGTCTCAGTACCAATGATATGTCACAGACCAGATGAATCATGTCTTCTTAGTGCAATGTATTACATTTTCTCAGGAGGTGAAGTCATTGCTTGGTACTCGCTGGTAGAACGCTGTAGAAGAAACTTTTTGCGATTTTGAAAGTCTTGGCAAATAAGAGTCTTGACATTATTTTTCAACCACTTCTAGGTAGATGCAAGTCTTTTAAATCAATGTCAGTTCCTGTGACTGGATAGGAAAGAATGCAGGTCTATTAAGAATTGAGGCGAAAGCACCATTTGGTACCAGGGTGATGAAATTGAAGATTACTTTTTTTTTTGCTGAACACAGGTGTACAGTAGTACCATGTTCAAACAATTATAAACTTATGAGCCAGTAGATTTGTTTCAACTTACCGTAGTTCAGAAAATGTGTGCCAGAACACTGCAGGTTTAATGTTGACAGATAGGAATTTCCCCTTCTATAATGGAGAAATAAATCATGTAAAACTATGTATACTACATGCAGACCCATTGATGCATTGCATGTTATCAGAAAGTCTCCCATAAACAGTTGCACACAGAGAATTTATACTCCAGTTACTACATAAATGTGGCTTCTGATAATGTGATATTATAATGAATAATAAATCTGTTCTTCAAACCTTTTCACACCTGCGGCAAGAGTAGATTACAGGTAAGAACTGAACTGTAATTATTTACTGTGTGATTGTGTACAATAAGTGCTCTATAGACAGGACATTACAACAAATAAAATGTTTTATTCACAAAGTAAAGATAGACAATAGGTAGTATAGATTTGTACCTGTGTGTTGTAGCCTAATCTGGGAAAGGTGAAGCTGTTTTGGGTTATATGCACTTTTATTGTGTTATTATTCACTGGTTAGTAACATCAATTTATCCAGAAATGTTAAGCAGTTGGTTAAGAATGATCTAAATATAATTATGTTTGAATAGAGTGCAATGGAAGGGTGATAGGAACACATTCTTATGTAGTCCAGATGTCGGTCACCTCATATGGGGGTTAAGTTCTCTGCCACACATCCTAGATTTTATCACCCAACTCTGTTACCTTTTTGCTGGGTCCAGAGGTTTGCCGATAACCGCTGTGAATTACATACTGTGACCCTTTACATCTTCCCAATCACTCATCTTTGTAGAGCATCCCTGACCCTATCTCGACTTCAGCTGATTCATTAACACTCATGCCTTGCCCCGTTATCTTAGCAGGGGGCCCAATTCCCACAAATTATCAAGAGGTTTTCAGTAAAAGTGGAATTGCAGTTGAATCATACTTTTGTCACTCTTTAGACAGCCGCTTGGTCAGCAGAGAGTGGTTCAGTCTTGATCATAAATGGATCACTCACAGGGCTTTACAGTTAAGCACTCTTAGTCTTTGGCACTTTGTCAAAGAAACGTTTATTGATTAGGACCTTGTTCCGTCTCATTGTTATTAATTCTTAAGTGGGTTTAAATCCCAATATAATCCTGCGGCGGATACCCCAAGACCAGCTTATCTTGCACAGACTGAGCCTCCTTTCTAAATATTTAATTGAAATAGGATTAAGCACTGTCTTATTTCCATGAAAGTGGTTTTAAATAATATCTCTTTATAAATTCTGGTAAGCCGTAATTGCATATTTTAATGAGCATGGCTTGCTAAACGTCAATCCTTGTGCTGTATCTGCTTGATAAACGATCCCGCCTTAATACTGTCCCTTAGGAAGAAAACTCAAAGGGAAAAATGTAATTTCATGTTCAAGTTTCTGTTTACAGTTTTCCCTTTTGATGTCAGTCTCCGTGTCTGTTGGATGAAATATCATGTATTTAAGTATACAAGTGCCTCTGATTAGAGCAAAGTGCTTCATGCAAAAAAAAAAAAAAAATCACCTGCTCAATCCAAACTGTAATTGCCTTTGTTAGTGCTCATCTGTTTGCAGTACTTCTCTTTCACTGCCCCTCACACGACTAGTTGAGGGCAACGAAAAGGTTAAATGTAGCAATAGCTCCTCATCCATTAAACCTAACTGCAAAAAAAAAAAAAAAAGTGGTTCTAAAGAGTTCCATTGTGTGCCTTTCTTTCAGGCAGCCTGGAACTCTTTCACTTCTATGGGAATTTCAGCTCAGCAGTGTCTTTGGGGTTAAAGCATGTCACAGGCTGCAAAGCATGTCAGTCATTTGGAGAAGCAGCTGATTGGTTAATGAGTGGAAAGAAGGTGTTGGGGGTGTGGACAATTTCATTCTGCAGGTGAAACAATCTGCAGTAGGAGATGCAGTACTACAGTACCTGAAAGGGTTATAAGTAGATCTTTCTTTTGCCTTGTCCTGCACATTTGAGATTATATATAGAGTATATATGTTTACAGTATATACACATCCCTCAGTCATTACCTTATTTTCTGCTTAGTGAAGTTTTACACCAAAATACAGAGTAACTTATGAAAGGAAATAATTGGTTAAAACACTTGTAAACAGTACTGGCAAGTATTTATTATTGTAAAAGAATGAAAACAGCGACAAAGGGAGTTGCAGACCAGCAAAACAAGGAGATCCAAATATGGTCCATGATACACTGAATGATAAAAATGATGTGGGACATCAGTTATGTAAATAGAGAGTGAACTTCAATGCTTCTGTATTTTACTTTGTCACTGGTTTGTTTACAAAAGGGATGGCCTTTGGCCCCAGATGAAGTGTATTAAGCATCTTAGTTTCTTTTGCCTCCTTTTAGTCATGAAGGGAATGTTGTATTGGCCTGAATCTGATGAATGGCTTTTCAGAATGCCAAGGACTCTTTGACTGAATGCAGATGGAGGGGGGTAGTAAATGAACTTTGCAAACTTCTTCATTATCACTTGTAAAGTTCAGAAGTGAACAAACTTCATCATCGTTGGCCAGAGAAAACTAGCCTTCTGTTTCAGCACCATATCACACATTGCATTAACAGAAACTTCTGTCTGAGGCTGGTACAGACTTTGCTGAAGCACTGTGGTTGCACTAACCATTGACTTCACTGAAAGCTCAAAATAATTTCAAATTCCTTTTTTTAATAGATACGATTGTGCTATAGTGGAAAAGTATTGACCTGAGAAAAGACTATTGTTACCGACAGGGGGCTATAATGGGGGCTATAATTTTCCACTATGGCTGAGTCTGCAATACATGTTCAACATATGAATCAGTCAAGAAAATAAGTGAGGCAAGGTTGGCTAGTAAATATGACTTTATATATTTTGTTTAAATACTGCCGATACAGCATATGTAAATAAATAATGACTTATATGTTTTGTTTAAATATAGCTGATACAGCACAAGTAAATAAATAAATAACAGAAAATGTTTGTGAAGTTCATACTTCGTAGTTAGCAAGGTTTTTCTCTGTCTCTGTCTGGTTTGCTGACTGCTGCATAATCCAGTTTATATCCCGCCCGTCATATTTGTTTACACCCGTTGACCGGTGATTTTTTAATCACCATTTTAGTGTTTGGGACATCTTTCTTTTGCAGTATGTTTTGTAATTTGTTTTCTG
The DNA here is from genome assembly GCF_902713425.1 of Acipenser ruthenus. Classification (NCBI taxonomy): domain Eukaryota; kingdom Metazoa; phylum Chordata; class Actinopteri; order Acipenseriformes; family Acipenseridae; genus Acipenser; species Acipenser ruthenus. The sequence continues at coordinate 26,005,165 of NC_081216.1, forward strand.
TTAAGTCACAGATTCACTATTCAGCAGTTTCTTCACATTCAGCCTCATTTTCTCTTCTTCTGAGGAGTGGAGATGAAAGAAGTTCCCTTGAAAAGGGGTGAGACTGACAGTGATGTGAACCAATCACATGACAGATGGAGACTATTGCCCAGTGGTGTAAGGATGTTAGGGCAGTAGTTCAATCTATTTTTGCTCCTATGATGAGGTTTTAACCAATCACAGGCCAGAATTTCCAACCACTGATTCATATATATATATATATTCAAATCCCGGCTCAGCCACTGACTCACTGTGAGACCCTGAGCAAATCACTTAACCTCCTTGTACTCCGTCTTTCGGGTGAGACGTTGTTGTAAGTGACTCTGCAGCTGATGCATAGTTCACACACCCTAGTCTCTGTAAATCACCTTGGATAAAGGCGTCTCCTAAATAAACAAATAAATGTGCTCATGTATTAGAACACCCCATTGCTTCTGTAGTTCAGTAGTGTGCACATATATTAGAACACCCCATTGCTTCTGTAGTTCAGTAGTGTGCACATATATTAGAACACCCCATTGCTTCTGTAGTTCAGCAGTGTGCACATGTATTAGAACACCCCATTGCTTCTGTAGTTCAGCAGTGTGCACATGTATTAGAACACCCCATTGCTTCTGTAGTTCAGCAGTGTGCACATGTATTAGAACACCCCATTGCTTCTGTAGTTCAGCAGTGTGCACATGTATTAGAACACCCCATTGCTTCTGTAGTTCAGCAGTGTGCACATGTATTACAACACCCCATTGCTTCTGTAGTTTGATTTGTTGTGCATATGAAATCAAACCACTGTACCTGAAAATCTTGGAAAATAGTCAAAATAGTCAAATTAGTGATTGTGCAATTAATTTTAAATAGTAAGAGGAAAGTACACAAATGATTAATTCATGATACTTTTTAGAATGTGTTTAAGATGCCTAATTAAAGCACAAAGTGATCTAACATTTTCACACAAGTGTCTATTGTTTCTACTGTATATCACTGATTACTGACCTAAAATTGAAATTCTCACACCCTGAGGTTTTCATGCAGGTAGGTATATAAAGGGTATAAATAACAAATATTGAGTAGTGTATGTACTGTTCTATAAAGGGCATAGATATTCTAAGGTCAGACATAGTGGCTCGGGTAAACTTCTTTATAGCTGTGCTGTGTTGTGATTGATGTCAGGTGACTTAACCGTGGTCAAGCCCTGGATAGGTTAAGTAGTGGTCACTGGTTCTGGGGCTTCATCTCAATTCAGTTCCTATTGGAAAAGGCAATGCAGCGTCAGAAACCCGAGACTTTGGTTGAGTCAACACAGCTGTTGGCGCCGACAATTCTCTTTTAAATGGTCTTTAATTCAAAGCTCAGTGAAAAAACAAATGCAGGTTATATTGTTAGTGTTGTCAATACATTTAAGAGGAACAACTCTGGAAAATGTGATGCACCTAATAATTATACAATGTTTATTTTGTTTTTTTGCTGACAGAGCAATTACTTCATCACACATTTTATATATATATATATATATATATATATATATATATATATATATATATATATATATATATATATATATACACACACAATAATTTCAAGCAAGAAACAGTAAATACACATAAACAATCAAATAATACAATTCCTTAAGCTATCAAAGTGTTCTTCACATTTATACTTGGAAGATTTCAGTCTTTAAGTTAGTTTCCCCCCCCCCCCCCCCAAGGAAAACTTGATTAAATGAAAACTGTGGACCAGCACTTTTTTTTTTTTTTTTTTTTTTTACTATGTTAATATCACAACTAGATAATAGCCACATAGCCAGCGTGACTATTTGTACATTACCCTCTACCAGGTACTGGGACTGCACTTGGACTGGCGGGACCCAGTATTTGTTGGAGGGGATTGTGTACGTAGAATACAAATTCCAAACGCTAAAGATGACTCTGCTGTTAACCTAACATGAAAGTGAGAGTATCTTTTGCAGCCATGTTAGTATCACAACACTTGTTAAACCTTAGAGAAAAACCTTCTGATCAGTTTAATGAATCCCGGGTTACAGCCCAAAAACAGCTATGTAGAAATAAGATATCTACATTACATATCGTTGATAAAGTCTTTTACCAAAGCCAAAGTTTTTTATTGAACATTTAAATAAGTTATATCATAGATTTAGTCCCGGCTTGATCACAATCAAGCACTGTTTTTTTCCTATAAAAATAATAATAGTAATAATAATAATAATGAGATCACAGTTTTTTGTGGTTTTAAATTTGTCAGTGTCTATAACTTAGAGGGGTTCTAACCAAGCCTTTTGAAATCATTTTCTTGCATGACAATTTTGTTTAATATCACTTTAATTCAAGTGAAGCCAATCCATCCTCCCACCATGCTGTGTGTTCACTTTCCGTGCAGCTGGTATTCCGACACCATCTGACCCCCCCCCCCCCCCCCCCCAAACAGAACCCTAGACTGTGAGGGTGAGGCTCAGGTGGGGCTGTAATAACTGTTGCACAGGAAGTGAATGTGTAATGGCAGGTTTAATTAGCTTCACCCAGTACATTCTGGGAATAGACTCTGCACATGTTGTTAAGAGGTTACTACACCACATTACTCCTTTAGGGTCATCATGAATATGGCCTCATATGGGTTTACACTGTGCTTACGCACTGATATAACGATGTATTATTTAATAGTGTTGCAAGGTTTGCAAGATACTGTACATAGGAGGAGAATAATGTGGCACACTATAACACTTTGCATATTACGTATCTCTAATGGCTGTGTATTTCCACATATTTGCAATGTTATTATGCATAGTTACAATGTACTTAATGTGTAAATGAGCTTTTTGCATGATATATGTAAGTACACGATTCTATCAGAAAAGGGTTAAGGTAATATTGTGCAAGCAAATTTACACATTAAACTATGCATGTAAACATTGTGATTATGTGTAAAAACACATGTATTTACTAACTGATATGTAAGTACACAATAAGACACTTCATGTAAAGTGTTAACTTTGTTAACCTGTCTGTCAAAGCACCTAGTTTCTGACACTATAGTGCTCTCTGAAAGCCAGCATTTCTGCAGTAGCTGCATGTCCCTTTTTTATTTCCTGGCATGGTTTTTAGAGTTCTAACTGGAGCTTGGTCATGTTCCTCTGGTGCATGTTGTGATGGCGTACCAGTTCATCCGATCTCGCAAACTTCTTCTGACAGTTGGGCCAGCGACAGTTAAAGGGCTTCTCACCTATTGAGATGAAAGGACACTGGTCTCGATGAGCACAAAACAAGACTTTTTCAGTCTTAACCGCTACTTGAAATAATTTAATAGGTGCCATGGGCCACTTAATGCTGCCTCAGTGGATGAATCGCTAAATGAATGCTGCAGCTCAACACTTTTATTTACAACGATCCTCTCAAGCCTTCCTTTGACATTAAACACTTAAGTGTGTTACTTGAGAGCACTGTGTAGCTGTGTGGTCTCGGTGTGTCAAATGGCAAAGATTGTAGTTAATAAATAAGCAGTAAAACAAGCAGTTTAAGTACCGGTAGGTGACAATATTTATGGTGTGTGGTATTTTGAACCCATGGCTTATAGGTTTTTAGTTTTAACAGCATGGCTTAGGCCAGGATTATTTCAAAATGCTTTTAAAGAGAAGGAACATTTAATAGAACTACGCTACACCTATAACAGAGCAAAACTGTGTCTTTTATTCATAATGGGTACAACTTTTGAGTTCCGATCCACGTGTCAGTATTATTTAATTCAGTATGCACTTCGCACTGCTGTTATTCAGGATACAGGCAGCAGTAATCAATAACAATGGTGATATTCTGGCTCGCATATTATGGAAATAATATTTTATTTTGTTGGATAGGTTTCTAGTTTTCTTACACCTCTGCCTGTGAAACTCTTCACTCCATATGGCGTTTCCAAATGGTATAGTTATTTAATGTGAATTGATAAATGTGAAAAAAAAAGTTTACGCACTTGTTTTACCTGTATGAGTCCTGGTATGAGTCTTAAGGTGATCAGACCGAGAGAATTTTCTCTGACAGGTTTCACACTGGAATGGTTTTACTCCTACATAGAGAGAAAGAAAAAAATACATATGTGCTTGTGGGAAAAGCCATGGAAACTGTGAAAGTGAAAAGAAATGCATGCTTTTAAAATGCAAAAGCCAAGCCGCCTGAAGGTGTTACTCCATACCTTAATATTGCAACCAAAACTGACAGATACATGCATCATGCAAGCATAATGAACTGTAGGTTTAGGATCAATCTGTTATTTATATATACACACACAGTAAGAAACACTACCAGCACCATCAGTAAGAGAGCAGCTTAGATCAAAATGCAGGTGCAAAGAGAAGGTTTTTCCAGGCTTTCTTACCTGTGTGTCTTCTCTGGTGCCTTTTAAGCTGATCCGATCGAGAAAATCTCCTTCCACAGTCTTTGAAGTCACACTGGTAGGGTTTTTCACCTAGAAAGGGCAGACAAAATAGGAACTGATTCATTCATTTACACAGAAAACTTATATTATTGCATTGCATTCGGTATGTCTTTTGTCCTTAGCTGGTTACTGGAATAGTTCCCAAAATTCCTAATGAAGCATTGAGGACCAAACTCTTCCTTTTAATAGCTTAATGAGGATGTTATTATTATTATTATTATTATTATTATTATTATTATTATTATTAAGTTTAATGGATGCAGTTTACAATAAACTAATAATATTCAACCTCAACAATATTTTTTCATAAGAAAACATTCTTACCTGTATGTTTCCTGCTATGCATCTGTAAATGGGACAATTTGAAATATCTCTTGTTGCAACCAGGATATGCACACATAAACGGACGTTTTTCATTGGCTTCTGACGATGACCTCACAATGGCAGGAGTAACTCCTGGCACTCTCCGAACATCCTGTTGGAACAAGGGTGAGGCTTTTGATGGTTACTAAACATGAACGCACACAATGATTTGGATGCAGTTCTTTTATAAGGCTCTCGGTCAAAGTTATAATGCCAACCAACTCTGTGGCAAGTAAGATTAAATTGAACCATTCGTTCTTTAACGTAACCAGTGCTGGTATATCAAAGGCAGATTCTTTGAAAGTTAAACTGATAAGTTAAAGGATCAAATGGCCTAGCAGCCACCTGGATGTCTAACAAGGAAAGCCTTCTGAAAAGACACAGGTCTATATTCATGGTTTATACAGTGGTGGATCTGAATACTGCCATTGGTTAAATATTAATATAACAATAGAACCAAACCTGACATTTTACAAAAATACACTAAAGAGGCTCCCACGTAGAATTGTAGGTTTCTGTTGATTTAAATGATAGCGGTGTTTACATCTGCCATCATTTTAGGTCTTGAATCAAAAAGACCCCACAGTCTCAGTGTTATGCGTTAGTCTTTAAATATTAATTTAAATCTGTTTTCTTAATTTTTTGAATTCGTTAGACAGAATCCATTATACAATCAGATATAATACTGAATGCTTTTAAAAAAAAACCAAAACGTGCTTCTAATTCGTACCAGGTTTGTATAATGGGCTTTTATTCTTTAGCTGTGCAATTAATGCTGGCTAGAAGTTATTGATATGGAAAGGATAAACCAAGTGAGAAAGCCATAAACCATTTGTATCAGTTGACCACACAGAGAATCAGCCGGTAGATCCCAGGGTTTATCAAATTAAAACCATCTGTCTCTATTATCTTGTAAATCAATAACAGGGACAGCCACAAATAAAAGTATTCTTTTTTTTTTTTAATCTAAACCCTCATTAAAGTTTAACAAACGTTGTTTTTGTTGTTTTAATGGACAATCTAAAACATTAGATTGTGAAGAAATCAGGAGAAAGAAAAGGCTTTCTGAGTTAAAGTATATCCAAAAGTCCTCTCTGCCTACAGAATGTTGGAGGACTTAATTAAGCTTTGATGATTTATTAATTTTGGCAACAAAGGGGAAATTCTATCTTTATTGCTAAATGGATCTTAAGAAGCATTTCATTCTGAAATCGCTCCACTATTGTTTATGTTTTATATTGTAGCACTTACTTTTGTAACATTTTCTCATAACATGATAGAAAACAGTTCTAATATCTGTAAAGTAATCTAATAAAAATATATACTTGGGTTTTGTGTACTTTTTGTACTGATCTTGGAACCACAACACACAAAGTCCTGGCTGATTCTTCTCACATTAATAAAACAGATGAACATGCCATTGAAATAAGTCTGTAACCTTTTGTTGAACTCTGAAACACTTGGCAGAGCTACTAACCTGGAGTCCTCTGAAGACACCGTGTGTGTGTATTCTGTACTGGGCACTGCAGCTGTACAACAAGGGCCCATTGTGGTCACTTTCATAACCTGTTGTGTGGCTGTAAGGATAAAGACAATCAGCATCAGGTTTCTGGGAAACGTGAAAAGACAACTCGAAAGGTGTTTCAGATGTTACACAAACAAGAAAAAACAATCAGTTTGGACAGGGGTGAAATTCTCAACAAACAAGTGCAGGTACTCATATGCACAGCCGGGTGTAAACATTTTAAAAATGGAGACAATTTGAGTGCCAATGGATAAATATTTAAAAAATGTATACATATCGGTACACGATACATTTATGAATAAAAAATAAGCCTTAAAAAATAACTGATCAATTATAACCAATTCACCATAAACAAGGCAGCTGAAAATACTTAAAGCTTTGTATCTGCATGTATCACTCAGTCATGTACTGTAATATAACACTGAAGTTAAACCTTAAATGACAAGCTTTAAGAAATATTACACTGTGCCGTAAGTGCTGTAGAGATATCCTAAAAAAGGGATGATGTTAAGTCTTCTCTGGTTGATCAACGAATGAGCACTGACACAAAGCGAAATGGGCGGAGATTTGTGACTCATTGAAATCTGATCAGAATGAAAGCTCAGCCAATCAAGATGCAGTGATTATACTGACGTTAATGGTGGCCAGTAGCAGCTAACAGAAACAGAAACAGGATGAAGAAACAATGCAAGCAGCACGAACTGTGCTGAACGAAAGCGCATTTGAGAAACGTTGCGCTAGTGGACTGTGTGAGTGGATGGAATGCATCCGCATTGGATGAAAAGCAGATGAAATAAGTCCCGGTACCCAGTACAGGCATCAAAATAAGTCCCGGTACAGAGTACCGGCAGAATTTCACCCCTGAGTTTGGAAAATACAGTTGCCTTATTCACACCACTTAAATGATGCACAACCATCACGTTTTGAAAACATCACTGAAGTGAATGACAGCCATGTGGTTTTAACAAGTGTTGATCGCACGTTATTTAGGATACTGCACTCCTTATTAAATAACATGTAAATCTCGACTGTTGTAAATCCAGCCCAGATAATACACTGTACGCTATATACCGCTGGTACTGTTTGTTAACTGCTGTGTGGCTTTCAGAAATGTGCCCTGTGTCTACTGGTAAACTGCTATAAATTCACTTCACACAAATCAGATATTAAGTGGACTTCTAACAAAGATAAATGGCCACATTTCTACCTTTGACAGGATTTCAAGTGTGCCTCCAGTTTGACCTCAGACCGACACACAGTTGCTACGCTTGTTATCGTTTTTCTTCTTTTACTTTGCATGGTAAGTAACTACTTTATCAGCAGTGAATGACTCAGATGGTGCTAGTTAACACTTAAACAGCGATGACATCTGGAGAGTTTCTGACACATACTTAGTGGCAGTGAGCATCAATTGGATTACACACCATCCAGATTACACATAACCAGTTCACTCCAATGATAATTTCCCATTCTTTTTTTTTTCTTTTTCCAGTACAGCGCATGTTAATATACCTAAGTCCTCTAAGTCTACTTTTGATTTTATATTTGTGTTTTTAAAAGGTTTCCAGTGAAAATACAATCTCAAATTATATTTGCCCTTTATCTGTGTCAAAGCTGTAAAACTTCCTTCTCCAGAAAGCAGAAAACAAAGCAACCAAATTAGAAAAACCTGCAAACAGTTCATTCATTCATTTCTTTAAGAGATAAACACCTCAGGTTCATGGTAACTGTGAGCTGATATACTGTAAATTGCAGCATTTATCTGGAGAAGACACATACATACTTTGGCTCCAATCCCAAGAAATGAGGCTATGTCTAGAACAGATTTTCCACAGATTCGACTGCTTGGCGAACCCAAAATGTTTTCGATTTAACCACTGATTACTCATATCTTTGCTGTTTTCCTTTCGTATTTCAGGCGCCTACAGGTCAAATACTTTATAGAACCAAAAGGGTCTGTGCTGTTAGTGCATGTGAGTTCAGTACTTCCATTGTGTCCTGAGTCTCTTACAGTTCCTTGCAGATTACCTCTTCCTTGCTATTATTATCTTGGACCGTGGTCAAGGCTGATGCTCAGCACTGCTTTGCAGGATATATCCCCCAAGACAGACACAACAGTGTCTAATTGCACACGCTGACAGGCTTTGAAAAACAAATTTAAAAGAGACTGACACCAGACGTCAACAGCACCCGCTACAACAGTGATCAACTGAATAGCAGATTCAGTACGAAAACGTGAAAGACATCACAAGCAATCGTTTGCTTTTGATTTGTTTTCTTGAATCTGGACATTTAAGATATCATAACACTATAGTTATTTTAAATGCAGCGTTTAAGAAAGTGTATAGTGTAAGTTTAGTGCTGTGCTCACCTCTTCATTGTAGGTGCCAACGTGCTTACAGGGTTCCATCCCATACATTCAAGCTGTGAGGCCATTTGGTATAGGTTGTCACTGTCATAAAAAAAAACACACACATTAAAACATGCCTAATTTAAAACTCTTTTGAAGACTAACATAGGGGAGCATGAGCGAGTTGTAATCATAGATCTCAAACAGGCACCATAGGAGAATGTAACAAAAGCCAAGTTAAGACTGAAAAATAGCTTTTAAAGGGGAGACATTCTAGGTGACAAGTAATGAATGCCTGGTAGACAAAAGAATGTTGCAGAGGAGTGATACATTATTCTAATCCCACCACTCTCAAAACTAAAATACCGATCTATTATTAAAATCTAGTACCGGGACTATCAGTTATGTTGGCATGTGCTACCCATGTCCTGATGCCAGGGCTAAAGTAACGACCCTCGGAAAACAGGAGTTTAGATGATGCCTCATATAAACAATACTGGTCGAAGCCATTTGCTCTTAGTTCTCAATCTGTAAACACCAGCAATGCAAATTAACAAAAATAAGTGAATGATATGAATGAAGGGAATAGTGTGAATGGACTTTCTTTTAGTTATTTTAAACAATTTATTTGAAATAGGTTGTGATTGTGAGATTTTTTTTTAAATATTTTTTTTTAAAAAGGTTAACTTAGAGCTATCCTGCATAATAGAAAAGTCAAGATAAGATTTCTGCGATAAACATACAATCACATTGTAGATTTGACTTCTGATGTGTGATCCTAACAATGTTTTACAACATTTTCTGGAATACTGTATTCAGTAATGCAGTATTTATTTTATTTTATTTTTTCCTGACGAATAAATTCAAATGTCAGTTTCAAACACGTTGAAGCAAATTCCAGTGTAAGTTTTGAATTTGTGAAGTTTAATTACTTCAGGCTTAAAACATGCTCTTTCTCATTTGTCACTAGCACTGGACACCATTATCCATTACATTGTCTAAACTGCTATGCTTCTGCAATATCCTGCATCTCAACTCAGTTGTTTTTCAACTCTCCTGCCGTTTCCTGATTCGCAATAGCAGCTCGTGCTGGTCGGTGCCACTGCGCTGTGCAATTCCACAAATTCTTCCTGTTATGCTGCTGTAATTAATTCCTGCAGTTCCCCGATTTCTATTAGAAGTGCCAGCCTGAAACTTTTTATGACAGGAGATTTTCTCAACTTTATTTCGTTTGACACTCCATTTATAAGAGGGGCCACCTCCTCTCCTCTGGTTTGTGTTCTCTTTAGATTTTTTATCTATCTATCTATCTATCTATCTATCTATCTATCTATCTATCTATCTACCTAGCTAGCAATCAGATTTCTAACTTAAACTTTAAAGTTGCATACCAATGGCTATTAAGAACTGTTCCATTCATTTAAACGGGGAACTCTGTACTGAACACTCGTGACAAATGTTACTGTTTGTGAAAAATATTTTTCATCAGAGGAACATATTTCTTTGTTACTGTACAATGTAGCTGAGTCATGGGTTCTTATCAACAGCTTTTTCTTATTCTGGGATTATTTCCGGGCTCTGCAGCTAAACAACAACGTGTTGATGATTCCAGTTATTACTGTTCTATTTTTTTACGTTGGTGTAATCGGAAATGCAACGCTGTTGTCGCTGGTGTCAGATGGTTGTCATCAAGAACTGGTTAAAACACTTTTTTATGTTTCAAAGAGAACTAGGCAGTAATTGGAATGAAGAATTTTAAAGGAAATCGGCAGTATATCATTTGGAGTTTATTTTGGCCTGCTGTGTGCTGCTGCACAGCTCTTGACCTCTGTGCAGACTTAGCCGTATTCTGCAGCCTTCCTTCTGTACGCAGCCTTGTTTTATGTCACTGCAAGCAGAGGTAATAGGAATAACCTTTCACACATCTATACTGGCACATTTCTTAACGGCAGAAGCACCGAGACCACGTATCCCGAACACTCTTTTTCACATTTGATGTTATTAATGCCCAGTGTTGCCTGTCACATCTAATGGTTATATAGATCAACATCTGTCAGTAAAGCATGTGTTTTATAGTGCAGGGATAATTACCTTTTTTATTTATTTTTTACTCCGTTAGAAAGCTTTTTTTAACCACCGTGTACATTAACACTTTACTTTTCAAATCATCTATTAATGTATAATTGCTTACATTTTATTAAAATATGTAGCACAATAGCACAATGCATGAGCAATATACAGAATGGGTTTGTACTATGTAAACAACCTGAATTTTTAAACCCCAGTAGTTAAGGCTTTATCATCCTTTATTACAGGTTAATAACATACGTTATTAGGCATTATTAAAATGTTATAAACAAGACATCAAATTAACAAGTATTGACTTTGTCTTGAATTGATTACTGCATTGGAACTCCATATGTAATACAATAATTACAATTGAATTCCGGTTCACTGTGTTATAAAGTGTTAACAGTTTGTCATGCGACATTAAGCTAAAGTGTGATTGATTTCAACTGTTTACCAGGAAATAAACCAGGCTGAGAAAGGTCTTAATTTAATTGCAATTTAAGTTAGAGATTTAACTTGAATTCCACACCTTGATATGGCCCCCTTCCTTCCTCCATTGCCTCACTACTTACTTCCTTGACGTCAAACTCACACAGTGGCTTTTCAAGCAAAACCTCTCCCTCATTTTTGTCTGTTGGTCTGCATTAATCTCTTCTAAATGATGTCATTGTCACCCATTCGAAAAGAAGCTTGCGATTTTGATGACCTATAGAGTTTGTGTTTTGTGTGTTTCTGTTACTTAGCAACCCTATCTGAAAGGCATGGGTCTTCAACCTCGGTCAGAAAAGGGTTCTGACTTAGAGTTGCTTTATTAATACAGATGTGATCATGGCATAACCATGAATAAACTGATATGGTTGGCAAACTAACTGGATAAAAAAAATAGATGGATGTAATATAACAAGGAGAATAAACAGAAAAAATGAACTTATTGTAAGGAAGTACTTTCCCTCTTCACCAAAACGTAACCCGCAATCTCTGGCACAGCATATCCTTCTGGTTTAGGTCAGGTTACCTGTTGTACGGGTTTCTCAGTAGCAGGGCTTGGCTCCCTGCACAGCTGTCTGTGGGGGTGTGGCAGCCATATACTGGAGGAGGCACAGAGTACTGCTGGTCTCCTGCAGAGAAACAGAGCTATGGATTAGCAACACACCCCTTCACGATGCTGTCCCCTCTGCCTTCATGGAGGAATCAGCTCACTAATCTTCTTAATGCTCCATTAATGGCTTGCTTCCTTGTGGGAGCAAGATTTATTTGGCCTTTTTTCTTTCAGATTATTTAAATAATTTCTTAGAAAACTAAAAAAAAAAAAAATACATGTTATTCTTACAATATCCTGTGAACGTAACGCTGAATTCTTAAACAAAAAAGTTTATTAACGTGCAGTTCGTTTATAACCAACAGATTCTTTTTATTTGTAAATAATGGCCAATTTGCCTATGATTACCTTTTAGGAATGTCTGAAAGTAATTTTGTGGACATGAAGGTGTTAATCAGGGTAGTAATATATACAGGATAAATATGCATTTAAGTGCTGAGTTTCATAAAAAGAGAGAAGTGCTAATGATTTAAAAAAAATGTAAAACAATTAAATACACCCCTGGAATCTAATTGGGCAGCATCACTTTATGTTAACCCATTTTCTAAAAAAAAATTAAATCTATAAATGTATTTTTTTTATACAAGTCAAACCAGTCTTTAATTTGCAATTTTTAAAATCATTTTATTACAATGCACTGACATGTAACCCAACCCCACAGAAATACAAGTGATATCTGGTTTTCGTTTTCTACAAATTTTGTGAATGAGTCCCAGGGTGTTTCTAAACATTCCTAAATCCGCTTTACTCAAGTTGTAATTTATAGAGACACATTTATTTCTCACTAACACAATTAACAACAAAATACTATTCTGGTTCACTGTGTTTTAAAAACTCTGCCACTGCAATTTGAACTTGTATCAACCTTCCGATCCACTTTGAATATGAAGGGCGTGAATTCCATCAAAGTTTATGGCACTACCATAGCTATGCATTGCAATAGCCATGATGAAGTCTAGCTTCTTCAGCAGCACCCTAACATGTGATTGAACTCAGACCTGCTTTAGCAGGCTGTACGATTTTCCTGTTTTATGTGTGTGTGTGTGTGTGTGTATATATATATATATATATATATATATATATATATATATATATATATATATATATATATATATATCATTGTTTATTGTAATACACACAGAGCTTTATCCAGTTGGATGATTGGTACCTATTGCTGGTTGTTGGCTCATTGGGTCTTCGTGTTTAAAGGAATGGCTGGAGAACTGTGATGTATGATGAGAGGGAGTGTGCCCATAGTTGGGAGTCCCATCAAAAGCAACAGTACTGTAGCCTAAAAGAAAAGAAAAATTGCATAAAGTGAATTATTACATTGCTGCATCAGTTACTGCTGTGGGTAAGAATAGGGATTGTATAGGAACACTGGTGACAATTATTTTACAATATTGAACAAGTTATTTGTTTATCATTGTAAACCTATATGGAAAGACTGATAATTTAGCAAACTTTTAAAGCGATTTCAGAAATGTTTCATTTATACATTAGAACCCTGAAATATCAAGCAGTCAGGTTATTTTATTTAATTCTGTTCACTTTTAATATTCTCGGTATATTAATTATATTATAACAATTGTCAAACAATTGACACCGGTGAAAATATATGTGTAATATTATTTATACCCAATGTTAAAAGCTGAAACCGCTGAACTGGAACTCTGAAGACAAGAGCAAAGATACACAAATGTTTCTCAAATAAGATTATTCTACTATATTTTAAAATTAGTATGTAATTTTTTTTTTTTATTAAAATTTTTTAACAAAATGTCCTTTTGATAAACTCATTAGAATGAAATGACAAACCTTAAAAAGAAGGAACAATTATTTTTAGACAGTCATAAAAAGGATGCTTTTCTTTATTCGTAATATATCATTTTATGTTTGATGCAGTCCACCTGTTCATTTTACCGTAGGCCTACTAATAACTAAAATCTGAAGAGTCTGAGTTAAACTAAAACTAATAGCACCTCCCACCGTAAAGAGAAAATTGCTTTCACTAAAAACAAACAAGCTGTAGAATACACGAAATGTGCCACAAGAGTGGGGTGAGTGATGTCTTCCCCCGACCCCAAAGTGACTCTTAATCGTAAATCAGGCGTTTCAACAGCAGCTTCATTAATGACATGGAACCACTTTCACAACAGCTTCAGCACAAAACTAATTAAAAGGTCATATTTTTCTTATGTGGGTTCTTGACTCATGAACATCTGATCATTATCAATGAAAATGAGCTGATTAGAAGTTTTTTGTAACCGTTTACCCACAGTAGAAGAGGTTTTACAATGTGTAATAAGGTGTTAAGATGGTATTCATTTAGGCTGGTACAGATTGAGCAGGACTTGGTTCACTGAAGTTTTAACATAAAACTCGGTAATAGTTCATTGATGTTTGTCAGCATGTTTCAGCATTTATCAACGCTTCTTGTTTTTTTTTTGTGGTAAATATTTTAATTCATAATTTTGTTCTGATTCTTTCCTAAATAGAATGGAATTTATAATTGCGTTTAACAAAATGTTTATTAGGCAGCTGTTAAAATCCTGATAAATCTTATCATACAGCAGCACAGTGGTCTAACAGAAAAGGACTAAATCAAGCACTTTATCATTTCCGTTTTTGTGTGCATGAATGTTCTCAATGCAGTACAATATCAATAAAGACTTGGTATTTTCTAATCCGGTGACTGTGAAGCATCTAGTTTCTAACACAATCTCTTTTGGTGCAGTAAATTTTATTGTGGTATCTCAACCATCCGGTTGAATTCGGAGAAGCCTTTATTTATTTCACAGCTGTTGCTGTCTTCTTTTCTCTGGGTCTGTAACTCATGAAATAATAGCTGCTTCTCTTTAGTAAGTTTTTTTTTTCCTGCAACATCTAATCCACTTTAAACCAATTCTTTATTGTTGGACTGAAACAGATATTTGGTGACCTTCAAAACAATACTCCAAGCAAACTGATCTTTGGCTCAGTTTTCCGGTGTTGCCTGACCCAACTTAGGAATGTGATAAGAAGATTGGAGCTCTGCACACATCTTTTGATAGCAAGGTCTCTTTAATTAGGACCTTATCAAAGACAAGAAATTAAAATGTGCTGAAAATAATTGAAAGTTGTACATCTGCTGTACACTGTGATCTTCGGGTGGAAGAACAGAGAGGGATGACAAGGAAAATGGACAAAGTTCGGAAAGTGTTATTTTCCAAGACTTGGCAAAACTAAACCTCAAGCCAAGGTAACATCTTTCCCACGGTCAGAAAGCTTTTAAAATACTGAACCCAACCTTAACTATAGCTCAAAGGAAACATCACTTTTAGAGCTGAAATTCTCCATCATGACCCACTGGAAGCAACAATTGTTTTAAATTATTCATTTTTGAGTCTCCACTAAGTGTTTGCCTTTAGTAAATAAAACCTTTTCTTTTTTTATTAACATAAATGCAGTTTTTTTTTTCAAATAACAAAGTTTCATTACAACTTACCCATTTTATGTCTAGAATATACTGTATTCTAGCCATTGAGGAAAGTTTAGTGGTGAACCTCAATGAGGAAACTGGCTTTAATCTATTGTGACATGCCATGTGACTTAAATAGGAGAAGAGAGATAATAAGAACAGACTCTGTGGTGAATCCTTTTTAATGGGAAACATATAATAATTTCATTAGGTGATCCACTCTGAGATAGTAGTTAATGGACGGCTGCTGGTTTTATCTGCCACACAATTTGTGATACATCTGGATAAAGTTAGATAGATGTACTATTAATAAAGAGCTGTGTTTATTTCATATTTCAATGAACCATGAACTAGTAGTTCCACATTCAGATCTATTCCCACCTTCTAAAAAAAAAAAAAAAATCAAGATGTACACATTTTTTTTCTACGGAATAGTGTTTTATTATTATTCCACAACAAATTCATTTTAAAATATGATATCTTAAAAAAGTTTTTATTTTATGCTATTGCTGATGCCTTTGTTAAATATATATATATATATATATATATATATATATATATATATATATATATATATATATATATATATATATATATGTGTGAATTTTTGCACTAGTAATTTGAAGTTACGGTCCCGTTAAACAATAATAAGTTGACATTTTTTTATTTTAATTTTTTTTTAGGTTGATATCATTCCGCAATGAAAAATGCAGGTATTTTGACAAATTTAATCTTTATATATTTTTATTAATGTAAAAATATTTTGCATACAAACACTTTAATTCAAATAAAAAGTTAAACAAAACTCAATAGCACAAATGCAATTTACTGTACATACCAACATTACAGTACATGCCGTTTATTGTGCATCTTTCCAATAAATTATTTTTTGAATTTTCATGCAGTTCAGTAACTAGCACTGCATAGAACTGTTCCCTTAATCACTTTTGTGCTAAAATTCAGTTAGCACACTTGGACATTTTGAAGTAGTTTGCCAACAAAGGAACAAAATGACATAGCAGTGCATGTATTTGAATCTGCATGTAATAGAACAATGATGGGTTTATTTATAAAAAAAAAAATGAAACGGACAGTAGATGATCTTATTTAAGGGAGAGTAAAATGTATTCCTAGCCATCCACCCACAATATAAATGCATAAGTCAACCTAGTTTGCTTAAGATTGCCAAGGGGTTATTTATTGACAAGTAGTGGTCCACCCAGGTGCCAAACATCTCTTCGTTGTTTCATTTTCACCTTTAAGGTAAATGGTATAATCAATAATGTGGCCAAATAAAACTCAAAGTCCAGTTACTGTGTTTATTGTATTGAGAAAAATAAAAGGATGAAATTAAAGACAAAATTGGAGTTGAGCTGACTGTCGAACAGAGAAGCTCACCATTTTAAAGTCTTTCCATCATACCATTGATAGATGAAATGGTAGCCCTATCAGTCCAGAGATTATACAAGACAAAGAATCAGGCAGGTGATATATTTTACTGGACTAACTCAACAATAATTAATCACATAATTAGTATTTAGTTAGCCCAGTAGAAGGTGTCCCCTCTCTTTCTCTTTGTCTAACTTGTTATATTGTTATAACTTTTGGAAAACAAAAAGTATTTTGTGGCTGTAAGGAGACTTTTTTTGTCAAACATTTTTCATAACAAATAATAGAAATAATTACAACAAATAGAAATCTCAGAAATAATTCTTTATCAGTTGGGTAGTATAGTAAGCTATTCTGATTAATAGCTAAAGATATGCTAAACATATTGAAAGTGACAGGAAATAATTGTCTCCAGAAAGGTTAATGAAAATAAATACTTTTTAAACATAAAAAAAGTTCCCTAGCCAAACAAACCCACTTGAGAACACTACACAGAATCTTAGTAGAGGAAACATTGTAACAATGTCTTACCCTGGTTCCGGGTGGCTGGCTGGGTTTCCATGCAGTTTGGCAAGTAGGGGCCATTTGAGAACATCCTTGCCTGGTTGGGAGGTGGTTGACTTAGTGGTGGAGCCCCAAAGGACCCGTACCTACAAGCTCCAGTGCCACTGAATTGACCTGAAAAGTGAACCGTGAAAGCGCTTAGTCCACAGTGATCATCATGGGGGTCACTGGAGTTCCAGTTGGGCTCTTGCTTGATAAAGGAGCTGTAAGGGGCCCCTGGGTGGAAGTCTAAGACCGGAGCCCATTGAGGTGCATTACTGACTGGCAAGGTGCAGCTGCCATTGCCCGCAGGGAGAGACACTGGCAGCATAGCATTGAGATCTCGCACATCCGAACCCATGTGATCCAGAGCTGCCACCTTTCAAAACCTTTAAAATAATAAGAAAAGCAAGAGAGATAATAACTGGAGGTTCTTAAGACACTGTATAATTGTTTTCCCAAAACAATCCTTTGCCCGATATATTGGATTAAATACAGTGCTTGCTAGATTTATGTGTGTCTTTTCCAGTTAAAAAAAAGATGCTACCCAACAGTGTCAAAGTCCACGTAGCCTGAATTGCTTTGGTCCTTAAACACCAACGTCCTTGATTTCTGCTTGAGGCTGTCAATGAGAAGTCAATGGGGAGAGTATGAGGGAGTCTTTATGTGTAGGAGCTGCCTGGGACTCCTTTGCTCGTGTCTGTTTGCATTGGAGTTTCTAAAGCTCAAATAGAGATTGACTCAGGAGTGGGAGGAGTTAGGACTGATGATGATGAGCACTCCACTCTATTCAGTGACCAGTCTTACTGGGGTTTTAGCCTTTATCGGTGCTAAACAAGGGGCAAAGCAAAGGGCAAAACAGGGGGGGGGGGGGGGGGGGGATTCATACCCAACATTTACATTTTCTCACTTAGCTCCAGCACGACCTAAGGCTTTCTTTAAATTGATTGGACTTTACGACACTGTGCATTCTCAGCAAAAAGACAAAAAGAAAATATACTACTGTATATACGATTATAGTTCAGGAGATAAATGATAAATACACTTTTCAATATTGTTCTTTAAAAATTAAATGAATTAGGTGTAATAGATTTTTTTCTGTTCAGCTTTTTTTTCTTCAGGGTAAGTATTGTATAAGAATTATTTTAAGAATTCCTATTGCTTAGATTTTTTTACTTATACATACATACAGTAAAAGTATTTAGCACAATGGGAATACAGTTATAATTCTTAATTTGTAGTAGAAGAAACAAATATTGAATTGTAATGCTATTATAATATCCATGATCTTATTTTAGTTGTGGTGTAAAGTAGCTAATTAAATACTGCTGTGTGCTTTTATGATTTTACCACAGATAGATAGTGAATTATTTATTTCTTAACAGACGCCCTTATCCATTATTTTTTTACATATAATTATCCATTTATACAGTTGGGTTTTTACTGGAGCAATTTAGGTAAAGTACCTTGCTCAATGGTACCGCAGCAGTGTTCCTCAGCGGGGATTGAACCCACAACCCTCCGGACAAGAGTCCAGAGCCCTAACCACTACTCCACACTGCTGCCTAGTCAATACACGATTGTAAAATATAAATAGGCGCTTCCACAGTTAATGAGTCTCATAATCTAATATTGTAACAAGGTTACGTGAGAGAAATGATGTTGTTCTTAATCCTATGTTAAGGTCAGCCGCCCGACGTCACTCTCGAATAACGGACAGTGATGCCTTTCCTGGTCTGGCATCCCTGGAATCTGGATTAAAACGTTGATGAACTTTCCCCTCTTCGATAATCGCTTTTACCTGACATGTTTTCTATTTATTTTCACACGCTCCACCAGGCTCCTGTAGAGCTATTTTCTGTCTCCTTTAAAATAGGACCAACATACACTAGGCACCAGCCAATTGGATTTTGAGAAAACGTTTGTTTTTGTTGATACCGAAGTTATACGGCAGGCAGATGTTATGATACGCAGAATAAAATCGTCTATGGCAAGAAATTGTGTTTTGCCTGATTTATTATTATTATTATTATTATTATTATTATTATTATTATTATTATTATTATTATTATTATTATTTCCAAGTCTGTTAATATTGACCTAAATAAAGTTGAATATTTTCGATTTTATATAAACTTTTCACAACAATTTTCTGCATTCTTTTTTTTTTAAAGCTATAGCATCAACAATAAAAGATTTGTCGTAGGCTGTATGATCACCCGGTTGTTGCAAGTAAACGCGAGAAGCAGCACGTTTTTATGTTTTTGGTGTTTTTTAGAACAAAAATTACGTGTTAAACTGGACTGTGGGCTAACGCGCTGCACGCAGAAGTAACACATCATACCCGATTTATTAAAAACGACTTAGCCTATTGTATCTTTATTGATTGATTGTTTTACAACATATGTGAATTTTGTACATTTTCAAACGAATAAACAATAACGTTACATTTACACTATTAGAGGAATAATAATAATAATAATAACAATAATAATAATAATAAATGGTTTAAAGTCATTAGAAAATAAACATTTTATGTTTTCTTTTAAAAATAAAAATACAAAATCATAGACAACTTTTCCCATAAAATAAATAAATATCTTTCAGTTAAATTATTTGTGATAGTGCACGATATATAACCAGTGCTTGGTTATTGACGAATTTCTTTTCGAATTCATTATAAATACGTCATTATAAATATATTTGAAAATATAAATCTCCTCATGGAAGATTCACTCAGACAATACAATACAAGTCGCATTTTAAAAAAAAACAAAACACTTCCCACGCACGTTTTTTAAAAAAACTAATTTGTTTTTAATAAAACAAACTAAACCACCCTTTTCTAGTTATATTTATTACAAAAAAAACTGTTCATTACAAACTCATAAGTTCAGTGCATGTCGTTTAAGAACAGTATGCCACCAAACTGCATGAACATGCCTCGATACTATTAACGTTTTTTTTTCACTGTAAATCTTCAACAAAAATATTATTTATATTTGTATTTGAGTAATATCTTTTTTTCTTTCATGTAAAACCGAGACTGTCTTAAGGAGTCTTAAGGTGGCATCAGTCATTCAGACCCTGATCGCAAGCACATCGTAAAATATAGTTTCGCAATATGCATTGATATGACACATTGCACGTTAAAATATGCAATGTTCTAATACACACAGGTGTCTACAAACAGTGACACTTCTTTCCAATTAAGATTAAAATCCCGGGTTTTAAAAATAATCTCCCTCAACATTCCTCCACTCACTCTGCTGGTTATGCGCGCGCCCCGTTATAGCAACACATCCGCCTCTCACCTGGCCAGTACACACAGCAATAAAACACGTACCCTGCATTTGAAAAGGTTACACACTGTTAAACGAGGTACATCTGTACACCTCTATTTAACCCATAATTAGGTGGCTTCTACAATTATGTTTTAGTCATTAGCACATTGCGTGTTACCTAATATTTTATTAGCCCAGGGCTTTGACATAAAAACCCATATACATAGAATTAACCCAAATGCTTTTCTGTTTTATTGTGTAATAAGATGTATGAATAATACTGTCTTACATGAAGAAGAATTAGTAATCTTTATATTTTGAAAGAATGACAAACTGATGTTTGGGATGTTGGGATAATTCATTTCAGCTATTTCATTCGGAATCATTTGCATTTCGTGTATTGTTTTATTGATTATTTAAGAATATTTACTTAATCAGCCTTTTTTTAAGTAATTTTTTAAAGCATTTTTTTTATAACAAAGCAGAAACTTTAATAGAGAATCATTTATAACACATGACAGGATATTAATCAGGCGAGAAATTAAATGATAGGGAAATGTAAATGGTATAAATCCAGATTATGAAAGTGTCTTAAAACTGCAGTGCAGGTCCAATGTTGTAGCTTCTCCTTCACAGTAATTATTAAAATAAATGAAACAATAACAACAACAACAATACTACTACTACTACTACTACTAATAATACTAATAATCATACTAATACTACTACTACTACTAATAATAATCATAATACTACTACTAATAATAACCTGAAGTAACCCTTTCTGATGAGATTGTACACCCCCTCAGTGTTGGAGTAGCCGGGGGGTTCTTTCACAGGTCTGGACTCTGAGGCTGTGCTCGAGGACAGTAGCAGTCTGCATCATGTCTGGGTGTAACCAGTGGAGCTGCTGTTTGTCCCTTCACTTCAAGAGCACTACGTTCACAAGCAATCCACCAACATTTCAATTAAAACAAAGCAACATTTTCACTGAGTATTTGTTCATTTGTTTTTGTTATGTATACAGCAGTGCTAGTAAAATATAAACAAATGGATATAGTAATCTATATTTGGACTGTCAGCCAAAATAAATATCGCTCCACATTCACGCTTACTTAATGGATGGAACTGAAGTTGAGAACAACATTCCAAGTGTATTATCAAATGCTGTGCACACCATCATATTGTGTTGATTTCCTGCCTTGCATGGGAAATGTAGCAATGAAGTTCCCTGTGAATTGTGAAATTAAACAACACTATTGCTGAACCCAACCATTCTGAAAATACATAGCATGTACATACATACATACATACATACATACAATACATACTAAAACCCTGTTCACCGTCAGTTAGTGAATTAACAGATTCAAGAAGTTTAATGGAAAAAAAAAACGTTATACAAATGATGGGGGGGGGGGGGGGGGGGTTACAAAGCATGTAAATGACTGATAAATGCAGATTACCTGGGTGGTTGATTTTGAATATTAGGAGGAACAACTACTGTATCTGGTCAGAAAGTAAAAAAAAAAATTCATGGTGACCTCAGTATGATTATCTACTGAAAGAAAATGTATCTGTTAAAAGCAAAAAGCAGCTAAATCATCTGAGCCGTTAGCATGCTAGTGAACTAGTGCACTTGTGAACTTCACAGTGCATTTAATGCCTTGCCTTCCCATTTGTGATATCGGCACCACTATAATATCAGCCAGTCTGTTACAGTAGACCATAGTGCAGTCTAAAGTAGCCAGGATTATACCCTTCTTATTGCTAACTGCTATTTGTGGCACACCTGATGGGGGGGGGGGGGGGGGGGGGCTTCTCTGCTGTTTGTCATTAACATTGCTGTTGCTCACTGAAATGTGTGATTGGCAGGGGTAATGTCCCCATATGATGCTGATGGCACTCTTGTGAGCAAAAAGATAATTGAAAAGAAGCAAACGGAATAAACAGAACCACACTGGGCATGTGTTTCTCAATGGCCTCAGGGTGCTTTGAGTTGGGTGGTCTTTGTTGCAGAGTAAAAAACAGTACAAAAACCCCCACTTATTTAACAAAATGATATGTAGGCTTACACATTCAAAACTTCTTTTTTACACATTCTTTTCTTTTATTGAATTGAGCCTACAAATAAAAGTTGTATGCATGCCACCACCCAGTGTGACTAGACTAGGAAATGGGTATTAAATAAACAGAAGAGTGTCGTGGATTAAATAAAACAAAATTAGGGCGGTGCCATATCCATTATATCATATTGCTATGGCAGTGCCATACATTTTGATTGAATTCCGTCCAGACCAAAGTAACCATATAAAATAACTCATAGACAGAATAGATTTAGGATGATGTTACTGGAACAGACTGGAACATGAAAAGCTGTCCTTAGCTTTCAGTTCAGTGCACTGTATTGTAATCCACACCCCTGGCATTACCCCTGACAAATGTTGTTTTGTATTACCTGACCCCTGACCATTGTATAATGTTTGCAACAATTCTGATTTGGTTTTTATTGCAAATACTTCAAACTTGTGTGTTGTTTTTTTTTCATTATATTTTGTCTGTCGTAAGGTGCTTTGACTGTGAATATAGGAGCTGCTCTTCAGTCCTAGTTGTCTGCCACAAGACTAACACAAGACTATATAACAAATGAGAAAGTGCAATAAGAGCCACTCCGAGCGCTTGAAAACATCATAAAATGAAAAAGGAAAGTTTTTTTTTTTTTTTAAATCTAAGTAAATGGAAGCTACAGTGGTATCACAGACTATCCAAAATGAGCACTGTTGCTGTGAAATAAAATAATAATAAAAAAAATAAAAATAAAAAAAACATGTGCAGAACTTACAAGAAGCACGAAGAGTCTGGCTAAACAATGACATACATTTCACGTTTACCAAACTAGCCATTATGCGGAGATCAGAAGGAGTGGACCCAGAGGGACAGGGATTCCCTCTGCTCCAGAACTCCTTCTTTAAACCATGGCTCGCTGTCATCAACATCTAAAGGAAAGTATGGCCTGAGTCTGTTAGCTCATCTTCACATGGGATTTAGAAACACTTTAAGTCAGCCCTCGGTCTGTTTCCTTTGTAACCTTACATCCAATGTACAACTGAAAAAACAGGCACGCACCCAGCAATCTGTCATGATTCATGTACTCCTCAGTGAGTTAACTGAGCAAAGTAATAAATAGTGGCAGTGACCTGCCTTTGGCCTCAGACAGGACAAAAGAATGTTGAACTAGATTCTTATCATGCTGCAATGGAAAACATTCAGCTCCTGGCTTTCACCTTTCCCGTTTATTTGTTTATTAAAATAAAAAGGAAGTGTTATTACACTTCTGGAAACAAAATCTAATGGCAGGGTTGGTTTCTATTTTTGGGATTTTGTCGCGCGGCAGCTCGGGAACTGACCAATGAGGAACAGCTTCCCATGAGCACCTTCAATAAACAATGGCGGAAGAAAAGGTCATTCTTGTAGCATCAAAATACCCAGAGCTGTACAATCTAGGACACAAAAATGATAAAGACACGGCAATGAGGGAGACCATCTGGCATATAGCTGTTGTGTATGATTCGTTTACCTTTACTGAAATAAGTATTCTGAAAAGCTGTTATGTATTCTGCATTTTTATTAGCTGTATATCAGGACTATCATATGTGTGATCGTTTCCAGCTGATGATACAATCAGAGGAGAGTCGCCTAACACAGCGCGCGCCTGTCGCCACTGCTGTGAAAGCTAGTGTCACAGAAAAGTACCATTTTATTGCAGGAGAAAATGCATCGCAGCTGGTGTGTGGAGACCTTTACTGTCAATTTGAATCGGTTTAGATACATCATCCAGCACGGCATTACCTGCTAGGTAATTCTCATGGACTTTCATGAAGTGTTCTTGTCCAGGTAAAATGATTTAAAACATGAAGCCAGCTGTGTTGAGTTAAGTTAATGCTTAAATATTACACTTGTGGCCTCACCTTGCCTATAATAGATCTCACAGCCAGCACTAAAATCTCTTATATTTCATTGGTTTACTTCTCCCTGTTTCTTTCCTATACCTTATCTGCAACTATGCTGACTTTGTGGGCCAGCTTTTATTTCATCTTCTCAGTTTTTTTTTTTTTTTACTAGGTCTCGTGTCATGCATTGGCTTCTACAACTACCATTAGGTGAACCCTGATTTTGAAATAACACAGATTGTGGGGCAGCCAAATGTTACGCCAGCATTACATCCTTCAGACAACAATTCCAGAAATATCCCGACCCAGAGGAGCGTTTTGTTGGCTCCCTATCTATATTCACTCAGTAAACCAATGATTTGCAAAACTACTTAAGTCTGGGCAGTTACAGAACTCCATGGTCTACTGCATTTGTTTATTGGCTGTTCATACCCTAACCCCTGACCCCTGACCTCCAACCCCAACCCGAACTCGTTCAGTCATTACCTGTGTCCAGCTTTCTGATTAAGTCTAGATTAAATCCACATATTCGTTCTGAAGGGGTATTTGTTTTGGGAAGATTGTTTGCCTTTGATTGTTTAATGTTTTCAGTGCTGCAATGAGGATCACAGGCTGTGCTCTGTTTCTCTGTTTCTCTGTTTCTTTGTGTATCAAGGCCTATTGATTTCTGGATGGTTTCATATCGTCAACCTAAAATATTTTTGTAGCCGTGACACAGCCCATTGTGATAAAATGCATGGGGACTTATCTGTTGCATTAGCTGTGCTCCTAACCATTTGTGAACCTGGATAAATGGACCAAGAGAAATAATTCTAATTTTTGTGATTCCACATTTCACTGACCAGGGCTGACCAAGCTGTCTGTCCATCCGTTAGACTATTTGTCTAATCACTGCCAGATTGTAACTTCGTCTTTCAACTCCCCAGGTTGCTCTCTTAAACCTTGTTTTAGCATCCTGCTCTTTTGCTGCAGTCTCCCTGTAATGTAATCAAGCACTACTGTCTTTTCTAACCAACAGCAATCCTGTTTATATGGCTTTGCTACATCGTGTGCTTCTACTTTTGTCAGCTAAGCTATCTTTTTCATCCCTGAACCCTTTTAAGATTATCACTGCTTCTGGTCTTGTCTAGAAAAAAACACAGTTGCATCATTTACAGTGGAAAATATGCAGAATTAAGCAAAGACAATTAATTAGAAAGTAAAAGTTTGCGTCGTAGGCAAATTCATCTACCAATATCAAAATAATGCCCTCTAATTAGGATTGTATTATTATTATTATTATTATTATTATTATTATTATTATTATTATTATTAGTAGTAGTAGTAGTAGTAGTAGTAGTAGTAGTAGTAGTAGTAGTAGTTATGTATTTATTTGTCTTACTATTTAAAGCTTTAATTTACAGATTTATTTTCATTTTCTTCAGTGTCGTTATTTTAAAGCTAGATTTTCTGTTTCAAATCTCCGTGGTCATCGTCCATGTGCTAATGCCTTCTGATGGAATTTTACATTTCAAATGTCTTAAATATCAGATGTTTCTTAATAGTATTTATCCTGTTTTGGAATTTGATTATTATATTTTTTAATTTGCCACCAAACACGAGATCAGGTATACATTATTTTAACAACAGGCAGGTCATTGAAAATGTATATGAATTTAAAACCTGAACTGTAAATGCTTAAGTAAATCATGTTTCTTTTCAATTAGTACTATGCTAATAGACCATTGTCTAGAAATCTGCAAATTATTTGTAATGTTATCAGTAAGGTAATCCAGCAGGGGTTATGTCCTTCATTAAGGCTAACAAAAACATTCTGGTTGAGAGGGTAGAACCTATTAAAAATCTGAAATATCTGACACCCCCAGTGTTTCCTGTATACAATTATTTGCAGCATATTATATTTCTTTTGCAATGCCCTGGAAATGTACTGCCTTGAAGTGCCCTACATGCGATAAACAATACTGTAGACGTGCTATATAGTGTGTTTCCAAATGGGACTGACCAAGAATTAAACTTGTCCTGGTCCTAGCTTTCAATTATTCTCCCCCCTGTAAATTGTGGTAATTCTGGGACCAATTACGCAGGATATGTCTCAATTTGTTCTGAATAAAGAGCACACTGTGGATGGGAGGCCGGGCCATAAGGAGACCAGCTATCCAGAGCACATGAAATTGATGAACTGAGACCCGTCGCTAGTCCTGACTGCACCATCTGGAATTCTAGTCTGGGGTTATGCTGAGAGCTCCTGACCTGAGATTCAACTTTTAACTAGGAGGAAAAAAAAAAGTCTTGTCCTGTAGGAAAATACAATATCAAAGTCCATTATCTTGTCCTTATCTTGTTCTCTTTGAGAAACTCAATTTCTTAGGACACATCTGGTGTGACTTTAAAAGTGGTAAAAAGTTGGACTTCTCTTCCTTAAATCATGATCTGCTCAGTTAGGACAGGTGTGCTTTGCGGTACGAATCAGTAAAGGTGTACACAGCATTGAGCATAACTTTATAACAGAAAAAAATATGCAGCCTTTCTCTGGAATATGTATTATTATTTATAAACATTACCCTTTAATACAAATAAGATAAGAGAAGTGGAACTAGGATTGAATCAGAGACACTATCTACACAACCAGAGGCTATTTTAAGAAAAGCATAGTTTACATAAAAAGAAAGTTCAGCTTCGATCATTGCTAAATTGTCTGTGATGCATGTCGTCTCTGAAGGTAAAAACACAATAAACATGTATCATCAGCATGAAGTATGTGTTTGCTGATGAATGTGCAGCCGACTTCTGTACAGAACCCCCCACCCCCCACCCCAACCCATAATTCAGATACAATGAAAGAATCAGATGTGTGTAAAACCATAACAGAAGTAAGATCATAATGTGTAATAACCATTGGATATTAATGCCAAAGTACAAATAATAAAAATCATGCTTTGCCATCATTTTACATGTCACTCTGGGAATTGTGGCTATTTTAATAAATCACAATTATCTCATGCTTTAGCTTTTACTGTTATTTTTGATTTTGGAAATGTATTTTTTATTTTTTGTGCTACTTTTTACCCTTAATAGTTGTCTTAAACTAATCTTGCAGTATTAAAGTGTTACAGAGCACCCTGCAGAGTTTACAAGAAGCACATGACTTTACCTTTGCTGTATCATCAGAATATTCCTATACTTTACCTGGTGTGGACTTAAACTTTGTTATATACTCGGGCAGCTGTGTCCTATATACAATCTCTAACTGTTAGCTATTTGTTATTTGGCCCTAAAATGGACAGAAGCAAGAATCTGCTGGTGCATGAAAGTGGGTGTCTGTAATACTCAAAGGATGCCAAATATCCCAGAAAACACCTTTATTAAGGGAAGTACTGTAAACCAAACCCTAAACGCAAGACTTTGGATAAAGGTAAAATTGTCTTGGTACTAGTCTACCCATCTCTGTCAGGAATTACTGTAAGTGATGCGTTGCAGGCAGAATGGACTCTGTCATGATATACAGGTAAGACTGCCTGGAACCATAGCCTAATACTGTGCAAAGTGAACTTGACTAACAACTTTGGCAAGGCAAAGCCATTGCACAACACAGCAGACTCCTTTCGACATCTTGCAGACACAATATGAAGTTGTTGATAGAGGTGGCTTAAATCGCCATGACCAAAAGGGTGTTATGTGTTTGATGGGAGCTGTGGAATAATAATTACCCTGACAATGTCTAACAGGTGAAGTGCAAGGAGGTTCTTTGATACCCCAAAAGAATAAAGGCATTTTGTACTTGTCCAATAAGACATTTTAAATATCGGTAATAGCACAGAAAAATAATGGTTCCCTTGGCCATTTGAATGCATTTTTCCTCTCAATGAACAACAAGTTATCCTACTTAAAAATCAACTTTGAATTGCCCAAGAGGTCTTTAGTACAAAATGCAGTCTAACTGACCCTGAAAATATTTTAAAAGCAGTGTGTTAAACAACAAAGAGGGGAGAACGTGGGGTTTGCTTATTGTATCCTAAATGAAACAGTGACAGCTGTGGAAGATACCTGATTGAAACGTTAGCAGTTTTTTTTGCCTCAGTACCTTGTTTACTGTCTTTATCAAACTTTAATCGTAGAGCTAGAATTATTATTATTATTATTATTATTATTATTATTATTATTATTATTATTATTATTATTATTATTATTATTATTATTATTTTAAATGAACTGGAATATCAGCATTAAATTAGCTCTTTCCAGATGAAGAGGTTTAAAAGGGATAATGCATAAGTAACTGAAATGAAGTAAAACAAAGTAACTAATAACATTTCAACACAAACTAAACTCATTATTAACATTTGTATGGGGTTGGCAGCATTTCTTAATACACAGACCTATGCCATAAATACAAATTTAAAAAGACCAGAACATGAGCAATACAATCACAGCACAGAGGA
The DNA here is from genome assembly GCF_902713425.1 of Acipenser ruthenus. NCBI lineage: Eukaryota > Metazoa > Chordata > Actinopteri > Acipenseriformes > Acipenseridae > Acipenser > Acipenser ruthenus. The sequence continues at coordinate 26,034,113 of NC_081216.1, forward strand.
ATGGGAAAATGAATGAAACTTGCTTATTTCAAAGTTTAAAAGACTCCAAGTTGTTTTTTTATTTTTTTATATCAGATATCAGAAGATTTCAATTACCTTCACTACATCAGTGCAGAAACATTTCTGGGACAAAAAAAGTAGTACAAAAGGGCATTATATGAGTTGGAATTGGTATATTATCTCCAACACATGAGGAATATCTGTGAGAACAGAGCCACAGTGTGTGCAAAATGAGCTATTGAAGGATGAGGCAGGAATATCTCATCCACTATCTCAAGTGCATTAGGAAAACTTGCAGACTCTGTTATCAGAAAATGATTTCAAATAAGTATATTTATTACAGCAATTTATATTAATAAAAAAAGTGCAGCTGCGGTTTCACAGACCCTGATTAGCAAAAATATTACATTTGTTTACCTAAAATATCCAAGATTAGTGCAAATCTAGATTTGTGAAACCTGTCAATACAGTACACAGAAATACTCACTCACACATATTTTATTAAATAAGCCTCTCTGTGTTCTCTTTATCACCACAGGGTTAAACAAACTGTATACAATGTTTTTATGTTAGGCATCAATCATTATTTAGGATTGTTTTCTTGTGGATGTTACAATGGAATGTGTTCCTATCTTTGGCTGAACAATGTTCTACTGTTAGTTCTTTCAGCAGTTTCGAAGACAGTTAATAAACAGACACACACACATGCTCACACACACGCACACACCCTCACATATAGTGCAAAGGAATAAATGTCAGCTGTGCCTTTGCCCTGGCATTTAATGCACTTCATATATATCACCAAAACCTCGAAATGAAAACAGCAGATAAAAAGCAGAAAGGCTCTCTTTTGTCTGAGCCACACATTTGTGCCAGCCCTTCAATGAACACTGACTCCCTCATTTTTACTATCTTTAGTTAAAACAGTAAAAACAAGCTGCAGATGGCTGAAGCAAGGCATCCACGAGATCCCCCAATCGACTGTGTTTCATTCATCTTTGGTTTAAAAAGTTCACGAAATAAATAATATTAATTCACTGTAATTGAAATATACAACTGAGGTGTGAACCTTTTTGTTATATTTTATATAACAAAAAGTTATATATATATAATTAAAACATAGGTTCAGCTTTGTACATTCTGTTGCTCCATAGTTCCAGTGCATAAGTAGTGAAGAAATAACACCAAAAAAACCCAATGTTTTTTTGTACTGTATTTTCGTCAGTGAGTATTCTGAAGGTCAAGTTTTGGTATTGGAATGTTGCTGAAGTTCTGTTTTGTTTCAGGATACGCGTAAATGAAATATGTGGAATTTTACTGTAATGTTAGAGTTTTTAATTTGCTGAAATGTATATTGATTTTTTTAAATTTTACCGATTCACTATATACAGTAAAAAAAAAAAGATATATCCATTTTGATAATCTTTGAAGATTCTCAAAAAGTGACCTGGAAAACAAAAATAGTTTTAAGAAATTAAAACATATCCACATAAACATTCCAGTAGTGCTGTATGACCTGAGATGGCAATACTCTATAGCTGAAACTGAAAAACAGCAACGGTTCCTTCTTTTAAGAGCTTTAAAATAATGGATTCCTCTCAGAAGCCTAGGATCACAGATTCCGTATTTAACGAGATATGGGAACTAGTCCAACATTACCTAAACAGAAATGGAAGAAGAGGCTGCTCTGAAGGAGCCAAAGTGGTACCACCAGCTGCAGACACATTAATTAATGTACCCTGGTATGCAGGAGCAAGAACGACCTTGATAAAAATAAAAAAATAAAAATTATTTTAAGAAAAGAATGCTTTTCTCACAGACGTCCAAGTTGTACTATGCAGGTCTGGCCGTCTCTGCTGGCTTTAAATTCAACCCTAAATGCTGGACTTTTCAGAACTGAAGCAGATCTGATCCTTGAAAATTACGAGAGATTTATCTCTGGGTCGCAAGTTCTTCTTTATGACCTAGATCAAAAAAAATATAATAGCTGCAGAGTGGCAGACATTTTTCAGATTGCTTGGGAACAGCATTACCCCCCACGTGAATACATCCTTGAATACATTAGCAACACTGCAGCACACGAATATCTGGATTCCTTGCTTAAAAACAGATTGTTGTCAAAATGCTTTGAGTCTATGACAGATACTTACCTAAACATACTTTGCTTATAAAACAGAACGTACATGAATGTCATGTAGAAAACACGTTAAGTATTATTTTTGTAGAATAGAGAACTAAAACCTGTTTTTTTTTTCTATATTAAGTGCAGCTGTAATCTGTGATGTGTTTAATATGTCTTATAATAACATTCCAAACTTTGTTCTTTTAAACTGAATGCCAAGAATTTGTTTTAACTTTTTTTTTTTGTCTGGCAAGTGCAACCTTTTCCTCAGCTCCATTATTATTTTGTTTTTATCAGCCCTGATACCAACATTTTTGCACTGAAAGCACTATTACATGGCCTGCTCTCGTTTCTGTTTGTAATTTGTCTTTTGATTTCTTCAAGCACATGCTGTGAGTTACTACATTGAAGCCCATCACAATTCCTGGCACACTACCGTTGAAGTAAAGGTTATCGGAACCCGAGTTCTGGCTGTAATATTTTCAGAGAATGAATCATTGGCAGTAAATACAAATTGGTAAAGCTGTCTTGTTTTGAACTGCATTACCCCCAGTATGGGTGCTTGGTACTGTATTGAAGCACATACACAAAGGTCATTCACAGATACTGCACTGCTTGCCTAATCATTGATTTGTTTCCATCGAGTGCCGACACTGAACACACTTTCACTCGGTCAACGTCTCTTTTTAACAATAAACACAGAAATGAATAGACTAAGTTGGAAGAGATCAAGAGGTATACATTGCTCTTACACAGTAAGTAGCTGGGTTCCAAAAAATATAGCGTTATAAAGTCCCCATGTGTGACCCTGAGCAAGTCACTTAGCCTCCTTGTGCTCCGTCTTTTGGGTGAGACGCTGTTGCAAGTGACTCTGCAGCTGATGCATAGTTCACACACCCGAGTCTCTGTAAGTCGCCTTGGATAAAGGCGTCTGCTAAATAAACAAATAATAATAAATAATGTTACTGTATTTTTCTTTTCATTGTTAACATCCTGACAACTGTTTACACTTAGAACTTGAAAGTCTGTTTTAAAGCTCGTTTCAGGATGGCCGCTCTAGTGCTCTGGGTTTTGAGATCTGTCCTCTAAACCACTGCAGGAAGAGTGTAAAAACATAACAACACATGCTTTGGCTTCTCTGTTCCGTACCACATTATGGATTGGTATTGCTGTGTTACCTGTTTGAGAATATGGGCAATAATCTTTACACTGTCAGTACACTAGAGCTGACAATTTGAAAAGAGCTTGAAACAGACTGTTAACAATGAAAAGAAAAAATGCAGGTACATTATTTAAACAATTGTAGCAACACGTGGGGATGTGTAACGCTATATTTTTCGGAACCCCGCTACTTACTCTTTAAGGCCATAGCTCATGCAGGAAGGAGAAGGGTCCATCAAATATTAACATGCAGTACTGTTTAAAAGCTGCAACCTGCCAAGCAGAACATTTACTCATGGAAGCCATTCGGCCCATCAATGCTAGACCGGGTACCTAGTAGCTGATTAGACCCAAAACACTGTCAATTTGGCTCATAAAATATCTAAATCATTCAGCATCAACAACGTGGCTTGGGCAGTGTATATTTATCTTCAATAATCTGATTTCCTTTGACTTGAGTAACAACAACCCAGAATCCAGAAATGTAAAAGTGTATGTGAGCATTCACTCTCAATGGGACCTACAAGCTAAACACACTTTAAACAAATACTCCAGTCCTGCGTGTGGGAGGCTTGTGAATTCCACTTCCAGTAATGTTTCAACACTATAGGCATTCTATTGTCTTGGGATCGGGTGTATGGACACGACAGTGCAATTCATATTGCACAGTGAACCGTGTAAGTGAGTTGGTTAAATACAGGGCAGTGTTCTTATATATTGTGCATTGCCTTGTGCATTACTCAGTGGAGCAGTTATTTTTAGGGTCATCAGGGAAAGAAACATATTGAATTTATAAGAGAACATATTAGGATATATACTTGGTAGAGTGTCTTCAAAACTTTGGTGAATAGACGGGGAAAACGTTACTAGTTGAACTGTTATAAAAATCCATAAGGAAAACAAATCCCCCCAAAAAACTATTATTTTCCAAATAAAATTCCCTCTCCCTAGGTGATAATAAACATATCCAAGCACCAATCCAATGGGACGTACAACACCCGGCTGTTCATGAAAACACTGCCAGTGTGCCCTCTTTCCCAATGTTTATTTATTTCTTCCCCGAATGGTATCAATGTGTCCTTGGTAAAGCTGTTAAATTTACCAGATTTGATTCAGGAAAAGTGTGTTTCTGATAAAGTGCATTTTGATTAAGTCAAAATGAAAAGTGAAGGGAACACCAGATGTGGATAATCTAAAGAGAGATGCAGTTCAGTCACACCATTGTATACCCCCACATCTACACACTGCCAATGAGTGGCCCTGAAGATCGATTCCACTCGCTGGCCAGCAACATCTGCTTCACAAAGTATCATGTACAGAGACTCAAGGAATGCAGAATGTCAGCGGTTTTGGTTTAACATCATTCCAAAGGAACTCTCCTCTAAGAGTCCTCAACACCATGGCAGAGTATTCTGTCTCGGGCGGCAGGGGCGGGGCGGGGCGGGGGAGATGAGACATGCCCCTCTCACTTTTTCAATGATGGTGAAATGTCCCCCTAACATTGTAACAGTACTAAAACTCTAATATCTCAATAATGTCTTTGTATAATCACTAGTCAGTATAGGGGTAGACTCTAGGATCCAGTGGTCTCAATAGTGTAACATATTTTCCATTTGAACATTAGGGTCTTGTTTTCGTAGGGTGGCTGTGAAATACCTCCTGTCCTCTGAAGAGGAAGCTCACGACTGCAAAGGTGCCAATCTGAAGGAAATGAGCCTTTCTTTAAGATTGTATTAATATATGCCCCAGCATATAGTGCTGCCCCCCTATACTATATCCCTGTCTTTCCCATGTGATCAATTATTGCAAAAAGCAGTGGCAGCAGGCATCTTGAGTGTGGAATGCCATCTTATCTCAGGCTGCACCGGTACATATAATTCTTTAATTGCAATACTAAATCATGACACTGTTGATGTGTTTAAGACACAGCAAGGCCTGGTATGAAGACTGGGCCTTCTCCATTGAACCATTGGTAATAGAACCAAATAAAACCATCAAGTTATTTGGAAGGGTGAATCGAGGTATAAATGAAAATATGTTAGCTATTGTCAGAACTTGTGCGCAGTGAAATATATATTCTTGAAATACGCTATTAATCTCAGAGAGAATATTCTTGAGTTTAGTTTATGAGCACAGGGATTTTAAAAAAAAATCATCACAGTTGGCTTGATTCCAAAAGACTGTTAAAATTATGTTTGGTCAGAACATTTCTTCTCAGATAGCATCTCTGCGTTCACATTTTATAGGATCGCTTTACTAAGAATCAAATGGCGGTGTTACAAATCATTGCAAACTGCTTATCTTTTGCCAGTTGGAAAGTCTTGAACTTTGTGCATAACAGAGCTGACAGTTTGATTTTGGATGAAGGACCAAAGCAGTCTCTTCACTAACAATAGTATGGGTGCTGTTCTGTTACACTTTTCTTTTAAGCTAAAATAATCATTTAAACTGTATGTCTTTGGGTTCAATAAACATAGAACTCACCGTTACCGTTTTATTCTGCTTTTTAAAACTTGTGTCGATACCAGATTGTTCTTAACTGGAATTAAAATAGAGCCTTATATCAGTGTTTAAACTAGTAGACAACTTGGGGATCCAATCAGAGTTTCACAGATTATGCTAGTCTTTATGTATTTCTGCCTCTATAAGTACTGTAACTGTATGTTCTATTTATACTGTTGGGATCAATTGAATAGATCCATTGGAGGTCAATATTTCTGTGACTTTATAGTGTTGGATTAAAAAAAACATATACTCAAGCAACTTCCTTTTCCCTGGTATTCTGATAAGCGACAGCTAGATTTGTGGCACTTGGAAAGTGAAACCATATTTCGTGTTGGATGAACTGTTTATTATAGTAATTATATTGAAAAAGCTGGATGCTAAATACAATAGCATGCATACTTACCATAAGAGGTTTTCAACCATTTGAGTATAATAAGTATATGGTCTTCTTTCAGCCCTTCTAACCACTGTAAAATATGTAGCAAAATCTAATGTGATTAACATTAATGTCACACTCTAATGTAACACGATAAGAGGTGTTTTTAAGATTGTTGTGGTATTTTAAGTCTTGAAACACAGACCCCAAGGTCTGTTAATACACATTTTATGTAAACATTTTTGAAAGTCAGGAAATGAATCAGTCATTCCAAAAAGCCATTGAAATGCATTTAGGAGGGATTGGTTATTCTGCTCTAAATCTCCCAAATTCCAGGAATGATGAAAGACTCACTTAAGGATTAAAGTTCATATGTGGGGATCTGGACGACACTGGAGTTATGAACACCATGCATTTCCAATTTAGAGAGTTAACAGTCCATTAAACCTGGGCATTTGCTCTTCTTAATAATTGTATATTTAGTTGTTATGTTCTCTGTTCAATCAAAGATAAGATTCTGATCTTTAAGGCCGAGTTCTCTACTACAAATATTTATTCATTAACTAATAATTTAATGGCAGGGGGGGAGGTATTATGATGAGAACCTCATAAATTACAAAAGAAATGCATTAATGCCATGTGAAATTTGCATTTTGTATATTTTTCCTGTTAGTCTTCCCCATTCTTATCTTTTACATGATTGACCGTACAGGAACCACAATAATTATAATCTGAAAACCTTTGACCTCATTTTTCTCAAAACCTGACTTTTCAAATACATTTGACCTCTACAATAAATCACACTGTCATGAATTGTGTGTAAAAAAACAACCCTACATTTATTACAGAAATCAATTAATTATTGCTTTTTAATAAAGCATAGTATTGCAGATAATTTGCTTTCCTCTTTAGCACACTCAATCATTAATCTCACTGAAATAATTTTATTTATTTTTTTCCCCCAATTGTCTCCCAATTTGGAATGCTCAGTTATTATTATTATTATTATTATTATTATTATTATTATTATTATTATTATTATTATTATTGTTGTTGTTGTTGTTGTTGTTGTTGTTATTTCTCCTTCACCGCAGCGATTCCCCTCACAGCTCAGAGACCCGAGGCTCAGTGGGCGTCCTCCGATCCCACGGGATAATCAGTGTCTTTTTACACCTAGGAGCTGGAGAACGGATGTCCGCAGACTACTGACTTCGGGAGGAAAAAGACCAGCCCAGAAAATCTCCGCCCCCAAGCTCACCTGGCCTGTAGGGGTCGCCGTAGAACGGTGAAAACAGTCTAAGCCAGATCCCACCTCCCAACCCCGGGAGGGCCAAAGCCAATGCAGCGCCCCCACGAAATCCCCAACGAAGACCGGCTGCCTCGCACAAGCAGGATTGAAACTTGCGATCTGGTTATACGACTCACCCTGCATGCTGCACAGCAGAGCTTTCACCAGGTGAGCCATTCAGGGACCTCCCACTGAAATCATTTGAACTTGCCAAAGAAATCATTACTGCCAGCTTTTCTACAACAGAGCGTGTCTACCTGTTTTTGTGCAATCATGTTCGTTATAGTATAAATAATCTGCTTTTTCCAGTGGATGACAAGGTGTTTTTTTTTTGTTTTTTTTAAACTGGGGTTATTTATGACGAATCTTATTATGCCAAGAGAGCTACACAGCTCAATGTGCAGTCACTGCACATATGATAGAAAGCACCTGTGCTGGCCCATGCTCCCCTCCACTAAATCACAAGAAACTGGGTCCACAGACTGACAGATCCGGAGATGAGGTCCTCAGTCGACATACCAGCGACTCACTCAGACGTACAGCTGTCAGACCAGGTCCAGGATGTATGATGGGAACCTGGGACCCAGGGCAGGCTTTTGAAAGATGACACTTGATTTGTTAATTGAGAGATAACAGTTCAAGGGAATGTGGGAAGAAAGGCTCTGTAAGTGATAGAGCTGTCTTACTTATTCACCCGTTCTGAAGTGATTGAAACATGGCCCAATGCAAACAAGGATGTACAGTACCTACAAAATACAAATCTCCACTAGAAGTAACGTTGAACAAAAGCAAGGATTATATTGGTCTGCAAAGAAAATATGGACAGTAATGAAATATGAGGGGATTTGTTTTATTTCTTGTATATTGACGCCAGCACTGTGGATCATAAACAGGGCTATGTAGGAACATGTTTGCGGTCAGATCCTCTCAGATGTCTGACCCTTTGGTTCACTGGTGCACCAGCCAGCTTACAATGGGAATATGTTTGCTCCCTGTGGAGAACAACTACAGAATTGTGTCTGCTTTGTCAACCAATTGGGTTTGACTTGAAATACACAGATACATATACATCTGTTTTTAAAACTTAGAATAGAGCCTTGAAGAGTACTGCGTTCTCAACAGTGATCTCTTTATTTATTTCGGCATGTGTTTTCCCCAGGGTTGCCCCCTATTTAGATTATTAAATGATAAGATCCCCATAGTTAAAGCGTTTCCCATGTACGTGAACTGATTAATCCCTTTATAAACACGTCAGGCAGTTTTGTAACGTCCTTGTTGATACTGTAGGCTGTGTTTCGCAGTTCATCATCTAGAAGCGGCAGGAACCTGACGTCAACCCGAGAAAACAAGGGGCTCGTTCGTCAAAGGGGCTCTGTCAAGGGTCACCAGGCCCACCTAATGATGCACAACATGCAGGCCCGGTATCACAGGCTCTAATCTCTTCAGTTATCTGTGGTAGAAAGCAGGATTGCTGTTATCACCTCGAAGTTACAGGCAATTCAGCCACAAAGGAAGATGCTTGTTACAACCATTGTTCTGACTGGCAAAAACATGATACTTTGGATTTTCTGTTGCACCCTTTACTTGTAGTAATCTGTAGACTTGTAGACTTTCACTCTTTACAGGGATTAAAACTATGTTGTCCAAAAGCTAAAGACAAAATACTTTTTCTTTTTTTTTACACAAAGAAACATTTTGATTACATTAGAATAAATAGTGCACTATTTCATGTGACTATATTCCTTTGTCAGGGCAGTGAGTAGATTTTGTAGGGTCATTTTTCTGCTGTGTCAAACTCCTTGACACTGCATTTAGTTTGGGTCACTTTAATGGGACTTTGATCAGTTCATACGTTGATGTAATAGCCACAGCTGGATGGGTGTGTGCTGTACACGCATGGTGAAAAAGCAATTAAATAAATGAATCATTTTCTTTTCTCGCTCCTGGCTTATATCTGATGTAGTGTGAAGAGGTTTTTTTTTTCAGTGGTTTGCTGGAAATGCACATGTGGGAGGCAAATTTCTATAAATTATATTACTTTTTTTTTTTTTTAACACACTTTATATATTTCATGGAAGTGACTAGTGTATTTAAATTCAAACACTAACAAGATTAACAAAACATTTGGCAACAGTTTAAAAACAAGTACTGGCAATATAAGATAAAACAAAATAATGCAACATAAACTTCAAAAGCTATATTTGATTGTATCATTGTGTTTCCCAGTTTGTTCTGCATCCGTACTTATCAGGATATACCCACGACATTATGCCAGCCCTTTATTGTATTATTTTCTAATAATTATGTCAGAATTATAATTGAGCAACAAAATAAAACAAAAAAGGATTGCAAAATGTAATTATAGCTAGTATACTGTATCTAGGCTATAACTACACAAACACTTGTTCTTTTTTCATGTTAATACAGAAACAGGAACTGTAGAAGTGTCATATCCACAGTGCACATATCCACACTTTCATGTCCTTTTTACACTTAGTTTATATAAATTCATGTGTTTCCCAAACAGCCTGTTGTTTTCAATACATGATAAAATAATACATGACATTTTAGACATGTATTATTTACACCCATCATTTTAAAACATGGTTTTACATGTTTGCATTTTCATAGTTCTTTTTAAACACTTAGGCCTACATTGAACTCTGTGTTCTTGCTTTGTTTTCGTACAGATTAGAAATGGGTTCTTCCAGTTATCTGCTAAAAGGTTCACATTAAGATTAGCAGAACTCTGTAATTATTTAATTGTCGCCCATATCAATAACTATAAACAACAACAATATGTTAAAAGAACAAGCTGGTAAAATAGATATTGTGGTTCTTGTGTTTAATACTAATAGTAAAGTAAATTACATTTTCAATACAAGTAAAGCTGTCTTTTTCAAAAAGATGAACCAATTAAGCGTTACATTTAAAGGGATTTAGGATGAAACAGATGATGGGTTATTATATATATATATATATATATATATATATATATATATATATATATATATCCAAATGTTAATTATCAGAGTTTACAAATGCCAGCTCTGATAAAATCCACTTTCTCCTTCTGCTGTGTGTCCTCAATACCTGTCTCTAAAGATGAGTTTATCACCTAGGTCTATTATGCAGAAGCAGTGGTTGTCCCGCAAAAGAAACAAAACCTTCTTACAAAACAAAAAATCATATATATATATATATATATAGCCAACAAATTCCATTTTAATATTTTAATGTTCATGATCCTACGTGACCTTCGCTTCCAAATGAGTCCCAGGTGATTTAACAGTGGCGGGTTTTTGCCAAAATATTAGCTGCTGTTATCAGTTAGTCTTTGACTGTCATTGGTGTGCTGTATTTTCAGAAGTATGTCTGACAGCAACATCACATACTTTTGTACTTAAGTAATTGGTATTCTTTTTTTTTTTTTAAAGTATCTTTTGACAACTTTATAACTTGTCCAGACTCAGTGATATATATCCTACCAAAAAGCTTAAACTTGTTTAGTTGGCAGAATTTTGAAGCAAAGGAATAAAGATATGGCTATCCAGAACATTCTATATATTTAGAAAAAAAAAAAGATCTATCTATGTATGCAATAACGCCTGCCAGGATGACCGTATCCGTCCAATATACAGACGCCTTGGGGAGTTATGTAACCGGAGGCAAAGCCAAGGGCCTCCATCCCCTAGAAGTTGACAGGCAAGGATCATTTATATTATAAAACCTCCCAGTGCCTCATGCTGCAAGATGAAGGTAAAATAATAGAATTAAAAAAATGCTTTTTGTTTTTTATGTTCGTCTGGTTTGGATGAGTTTCAACACATAAAAGTAGACCTTGGAATGAGGAATAGTTGGTTTTGTAATTTTTCCTCAAGTGAAGAAGTGCTGTGCTTGTCAGTGGGAGAGTAACGGGCAGACACCTCAGCCATATGGTTGCAATGGAAGGAGGCATCTAGGTTAAAACCCAACTGCAGAGCTCTGTTAATCACTGCTGAAGTGGTTCATCTCTCTTAGACCTCAGCTACTCTGTGAGATATATAGCAGCAGTGACAGATCCCATGGCAGTGGGAGTATCATGTACCCATGTGATGTTCACATCCTAGCTGGAATTAAAAACGCATGTGGCGGGCATGGTGGTCTTCAAAGTGTATAATTTAATAAAGCCATCCTTGATGTATCGTCAATACAATATTTTTCAGCAGAGGAATCGTACAGTGTTTTCTCATGATTTAAAGATTGATAACAGTACAAAAGAAGGAATTGTAGAATAGTGAAATGTGACTCTTTTAAGACCAGATAAATGATGGGATCTGTGAGCTTTAAACCCTTGACGACCTTGTGGTGGTGGTGAACTGGTTTCAGTTATTTATTCACTGCGCAATAAGAAGAAACTTGAGAAAGAGGACAGGGAGATTGTTTAGATCTACTGGATAGCAATGACAAGTCAGGTACATAGTAATGAAGTACGAGAAATACTATATCTTGAAAGCTTGATGAGGTGTATAGCTGCAAGAATGTTTTACCATGCCAGCTCACCGTTTCCTATGGAAATGCTCTCTATAAAAAACATCTACTTAAAGCTTCACTTCTTCCAGATATTTAAAAAATAAGAAGAATCATTTGAACTGGCGCATGAAGAAACCATAAAGAACTGTTATGATCTCAAGGGGAAAGATTTTTTCTGCTGAAAACTATTTCGAAATCTATTACAGTAAATTAATGTTTTATTTGCAAAGAAAGTTTCACTTACTGGTAATCGGCTGGTAGGACTTACCCATATTTAAAACCCTGACTGAAATGATTAACCCAATGAGAATTTATTAAAGCAGTTGGCATGTTCATTCATCTTTAGGAATATATGCCATGCAAAACATGTATACATTTACTAGCACTGATTCGCATAGCAATCTACAGTACATTACATTGGCTGGTAACTCCAACAGCTTGTTACTAGGGATAACTATGCCTCCTTATAATTACCTGAATCAGACCAAACCCAGTGAGTCTGAAAGCTTGCCAGATCAGATGTGTGAGTTTCACCTTTAAAATACACAATTTATAATCAGTCCAAAGCTATAGCAGAATAGAGATTGGCAAACTTCTGTAATGCCAAAAAATAATGAACTCAGTGCACACTGTAACAGCTGAAATGACAGAGCTGTAACATTTACTTATTTAAAATGTGACTGTATTGAACTAGCAACCACCTAGCTACCAAACCACCACTACAACCTGTCCTTCACCGGTAGCTCTGGAGGAGCATCAAGTTGTAATGTGCCCCCCCCTCGCTGCACATTCTCAACATGTTTATATTGGGCAGGGATGCATTGCAATTTCATTTTTGGGTTTAAAACTTAGCTCACAAAACCTCAAGGTTTTCTTTTTCTCTTTGTCCGGACGATGGCTGTTAATGGGCAGTTTATCTATATTGGTTTTAACGAATGATGATGTCCTTGCATATAAAAAAAAGTAATAGTTTTAAGGGCTGCATTTATTAATGTTGGTTTGTTAATGTGTTTCTAAAGAATTTCTAGAAAATGAACACGTGGAAGAGAAATCAAACCTCTTTATATGAAGTATTTTTTTCAGTCCAACAGCTGTAGCGTTTCAATACAAGAGCATGTAGGCTAAGACAGTCTGGACTGCACTCAGTCGTTCCTAGAGGACATTTTTTCCTCAATTAAATAAGATTTCCTGACATAATTTATAGTAAAGGCTTTTAAAGTTAAGAGGCATTCTTTGATGAAATGAGCTTCCTATAACCGCAGGAAATGCAACTAAAATACTACTTATGTCTTTTAAACACAGTTCTTTCTCATGAAAAATATTTTTGGCTCATACAATACCGACTAAGAAAAATACTGTATTTTATTTAGAAAGCAATAATAACCGCACATAAGAACATAAGAAAGTTTACAAACGAGAGGAGGCCATTCAGCCCATCTTGCTCGTTTGGTTGTTAGTAGCTTATTGATCCCAGAATCTCATCAAGCAGCTTCTTGAAGGATCCCAGGGTGTCAGCTTCAACAACATTTTTTTGAAGCTGACACATGTATATACAAAACAAAAAATATTAAAAATGTGCTATAACATTTTTCTTAGGAGCATGCACAAAGGGACAGTGCAGTATTATAGCAGTTTCACATCCAGTCACCAGGGAATACCACACTGAGCTATTCCTGTTCCACCTCTGCTTGGCCTGTTTATCTCTTATTAGATTACACATGTTGCTCCGATGCACTTTGTTGGATGAATGATCCTTTATAGTAAATCATCTGGCTCATAATAAATTCATCCAAGTTTTGTAGATTTTCCGAAAGGGGTTTTAACATAATCCGTATCCTCCTATCTGTCATGAATGAAATGATGTTCATGTTCATATAATCTTGATACAAGGTGTGTCTCTGTTCCCTGTACTCACTTACTCCACACATTGCCAGCATGGTACTGTACCCATCTAACATTTATTAGATTTCTAACAACTTTAATAATGCTACAAAGTATCCACTTAAAAAGAATAATGTGTGTTGCTTATTATCATAGTGTAGACAGATATGGGGTGTACTGTAGTCTGTTAGAAACAAAATAAATATTTGAATTAAACTAATATATATTTTTTTGACAAATGAAACTGGAACAAGTCTTCAGTGACCAAGATTTTTGATCCAACCAGCAACTAATTGTTTATATGAAAATCTGCACGGGTTTGCATTGCATATAGAACTCTCACATGTCCTAGATTTTAGTATGAATTATGCAATATGCAATATTAAGCAGTGTACATTTTAATATAAACTATTAAGTGCTGGTTGGATTAAAAACCTGGACCGTTGGGTATCGCCAAGGACCAGAGATGAGAGACACTGGCTTAAGCAACGTCATAGCACACCAGCTGGAAATCTCACTGGAAATCTGGGGCTGGAAGAAAAAGACATAAAGTTTAATAACGCGATTTAAGTTCATCAGAATTGTTTACTGTGTATTTAAAAAAAAAAAAAAAACTTGATAAACACCATCACTGGTATAAAACATATGTAAAGATCAGACTTGATCAAAACAAATAAATAAACAAAATAATTTGTATGGTCACACGTTGCACACTACATTTCCAGTGAGCGTACTGTCTCTTTAAACACACCGACCCGGAAGCGCTATTTTATCCCAGTTACAGGGGTAAGATCCGTCTTTCCGGCGAGAGGAGCGATTTTGGAGTAGCGTGGTTTCTCTAAGGGTTGAATAGTCACTTGATTCAACATGAGTGTGCCTGCTTTTATTGACGTTACCGAGGAGGATCAGGTAAAAATGGACTCCGGTAATTGGAACCAGCCTGGGGGAGACAGTATTGTACGAAGGGGTTCGGGGAACCCGTGTTTTAATACCATGTGTAATTACGAGGCCTACGGCGAAGGCTTTTCTGGCCAGTATATCTGAGTGCACGTCATAATTAAGCATCTTTGACCATAACTATAGAAAAACGTGCAAACCCTGTGGTTTAAAAGATATGAACTTAGTAACCAAACTATGTACGTTTACCGTGGTTCGAGGTTTTGCGTGCCCCCTTATTTTATGCATGTCATTTTTTTTTTGTTTGTTTGTTTTTTTTTTTTTTGTTGTTGTGTATATTAACAGTGAAAAACGAGTGTTTTGTGTGGCTGTTTATGCTAATTGCCCCGTTTATTGGTCTGACAAACAATTTTGAGTTTTAAACCAGTGCAATTGCATAACAAATAATGCCGGCAATGTGGAACGATAATATAGTCAAGCTGTGGTTTCTTGTTGCAAAGTGCATGAGATTCACAGAGCTGTTAAAGCTTGTTAACAATCTTGGCATCAGTAAAGAGATGGGAATTCACGAACAAAATTACCTTGTATACTGTAAGTAAACACAATACAGAAACCCGCACTGGCTTTGTCGCTGCATGGCGCACATCACAAAACAAACGCATACTCGAGTAGAAATGGGATTCTTCTCTGAATCGAGACTAGAGCCATACTGTAAGCCACATGGAGCTCGAAAGTCATCCATTGTTGCACACCTTTGGACAAGAGCATTTATTTTAGTAATACTGTACACCAAACACACCTGATTTTATTTATTTATTTATTTATTTATTTATTTATTTATTTATTTATTTATTTGTGTGTGTGTGTCATTCCAACAGCATTTGTTGTTTATCGTTAAGGCTCCATCCTAGTACTTCTCAGATGGATTTAGGAAGATGCAATGATTTGCCGTAAATCTTTACAACATTATCTCTTAACATTTGATATTGCAGTAGTCAAGCGGTGCGCATCATATTTCAGTTGTAAACTGCTTTGTGTGCTTAAAATATTTATATTTATTTATTTATGGACTGTCAAGCGACATTTTACCCAAATGACTACAAAATCTGAGTCTTTGGCTAAGTTACTGCAAGCCTACACAGTCATTTGGTCAGATACCTGGTTTGATAAATATTCGTATTGAAGCATGCAAAACTAGTACTGCATTACTTTCACTTAAGTAATCAAGTGTCTACTTGTAGGCTTTGGAGCTTCGTGCCTACATTAAATCAAAGGGTGCTGAGATTTCAGAAGAGAATTCTGAAGGGGGTCTTCATGTGGACTTGGCCCAGATTATAGAGGCGTGTGATGTCTGTCTCAAGGATGATGACAAAGGTTGGTTAACAGACAGTGTAGACGTTTTATTAACACGTTGCACATTGCAAAACACACCCATCAAAACTGTTTGCTCTGACATGAAAATTAATTGGACTATGATTCCTTCTCTTTGCTTTTTAAAATTATAACCCATTAACCTTATGACTTATGTTGACATTTGTTTTGACTGAACCATTGTAATCAGTGAAATTCAGTAAAAATGTTATATGTTTACAGTATGTGCACGTTTAGTCTGAAGTGGATCAAATTGAATTTGAATGTTTTTAAACTGGTGGTTAGGTGGTGTGTTTAATGTCTAGCACAAGAAGTCTTGAGTAATAAATGCAATTGCATTTACCGAAGTCTTAGGTAAAAAATAATAATAATCAGTTAAATGTATTGACAAAACCAGCAACATAGTGTCATTGTTATTTACAGTTGAAAACTAATGTTTGATGTGATAACCTAAAATTAAGACAGTTTGTTTTTTGTGTGTAGCCATTGCTATGCAGAGTTAATTTTCCAATAGTTTTGATTGTTATGTTCCAGGTATGTCTATCTAATTTGTGTGTGTGTTTTTGTTAGATGTGGAGAGTGTGATGAACAGCATTGTATCTCTGCTTCTGATCCTTGAGACTGAAAAGCAAGAAGCTTTAATTGAGAGCCTCTGTGAGAAATTGGTCAAATTTCGAGAGGGAGAGCGGCCCTCCCTCCGCATGCAGCTGTGAGTACCGGGACAAATGCCTGGCTTGTGCTTCTGCATAATTATAATGTTTTCATTTAGTTTAGCTTATTGATTTAACTTTTTCAACCGATTTTAAAAATGTTAACTTTTTCTATACAGGCTGAGCAATCTCTTTCATGGTATGGACGAGACCACTTCTGTAAGGTATACAGTCTACTGCAGCCTAATCAAGGTAGCAGCTACTTGCAATGCCATTGCATTTATTCCAACTGAACTTGAACAGGTAGGTAACAATTGTACTGTGATGTCTAACTGCATGCTTCTAAACATAAGGATACAACTGACTAAGGAAAGATGTTCAGTATTGTTTTGAGTGATTTTAGATTTTTGAAACTGTCTTCTGTGCCATTTTGTTTTAATGTCATGGTGTAGTATGGTGTGTGTATATATATATATATATATATATATATATATATATATATATATATATATATATAGTATGTAACATGCATCGCAATACTTTACAATACGATGAGTAGCTAATATGGCACATTTATTAAACTGTAAATCATGAAAGAAAAGGTCTGAACGTAAACTCCACTTGATCCTAGACATATCCCATTGTGCAATGAGCCGGCCAGACGCTACCGGAATTTAAGCAGGAATAGAGGAAACAATGTTTTTTTTCCGTATTCCATTGCTAGCAAGCAGGGAATACTGACGCTGTATTGAAGGCTTCAGAACACGCTGCCTGGCCAATGGGAGTTGAGACGGCTGTGATTCTGATCAATGGGAGTGTAGAGTAGGCGGAGGCAGCCTGCCTTGACAGAGAGGAATGAGGACGCGAGCAGTGTCTAAAAACTTGCTGCTATGGCTAATTTTACTTATATTCAGGTGCTATATACTGGTCTCCTTTTGGGAGAGCATTGTATTTCATATAAATAGATAGCTATATGTGTTCTTTTTTATTTTACCAGTTTTAATGTATTGCTCTTTAATGAATTTTACTTTCTTTAAATAAATGTTAATCCTGATGAAAATTACTTAATACTCTATCATTAATTTAAGTCTAATAATTTACATTATTTCTAACCACCTTTAAACAGCACAGTATAGAATAGTATACAAAATAAAATTATATACTCAACCTTAACTTGAAATACAAATACTTGGTGATAAAATGTATGGTATAATAATAAAAATAATAAAAATAATAATAATATAAAAATACTAATAATAAATCTTATAATAATCTATTGTGTTCAAGTTAAGTGTGATGCAATCAATCGCTGATGTACATTTAAAAAAAATATCACAACTTAATGCTGAAAGACTTAATATTTAGATTTTTCTAAAGAAACACATGAACAAACTTTGTACTTTAATAGTTATCAAACAAATTGCTTGGTATTTTTTTCCTCTCAGAAATGTGGGAAGGAGGTTTGATTAATTAAATCTGATATCCCAGAAACTGTAGATGACATATTGCTTTGTCATTAAACTCAAATAAGTGCTATACTACTTTGTGGTAAATATATATAATTGATTTTCAACTAAATCTGTGTATAGATCTGAAATGATTTCAAGTCCATCAAGCAGAGATGAGTTTTTCATAAGTATCGTAATACATGTCTTATCGTGGCTTGTGATAGGAATCGTATTGTGGCTTGTGGCCTTGGTGTATCGTCTCACCCCTAATATATAAAAATCTGCATCAAAACATATAAAACCATGCCTAATTTCAGCTTCAAATAATTGACCCCAGATATAACCTCATACGTACTCTGTGTCATTTTGTTCGGTTAGGTCAGAAAATGGATTACAGACTGGAACCTCACTATAGAAAAGAAGCACACTCTTCTGAGATTGGTTTATGAGGCTCTCATAGACTGCAAGAAAAGGTATTAATTATTATGACACCTGGATGTAATGCATGCTACTTGGTATGGGCACATCTTGAGTGTGGCTTTGTTTGCTTGAATGAAGTAAATTGTACAATGGTAAGAGGAAAAACAATATTTAGGAAAGAGTTGTTTGCCAAACCAAATTCTTTTTAGACAGCTTAATGAATTGTAGTAATGGATTACAGCTATTTAAATGTGTCAACAGTGCATGTTAGTTTAAAGAAAATCTCAGCTTCCAAATAAGTGTTGTAATCATTACATTTGCTTACAAATGTACTGCAGAGTAATCTGAAGCTTAAAACCTATGTTACCTTTTTTGTGACAGTGATGCTGCAGCTAAAGTCATGGTGGAATTGCTCGGGAGTTACACTGAAGACAATGCTTCACAAGCCAGGGTTGATGCTCACAGGTAATTTGCCCTAACTGCCTCCGATTTACATTGACCAGTCCTTGCAACCTCAAACAATGGCTGCTGCATCACCACCAGATGTGTGCCTAATCTAAAGAGAATTCAAAGTGTTCAGCTTAATTTACTGATACCATTCACTGTCTGGATATTTAATTTGATATTATATATATTTTTTAATAGGTGTATTGTTCGTGCTTTAAAGGATCCCAACACTTTCCTTTTTGATCACCTCCTTGCCCTGAAACCTGTCAGGTTCTTAGAAGGGGAACTTATCCACGATGTGAGTAGCAAGTATAATTCATTTAAATACTTTATTTACTATTTAGCACTGTCTTAAGTTTTACTTTTTGTACACTGCTGTATTGAAATAGCTTTGTAAATGATTTTAAAGTTTGTTTGATGTTAAGTTTGCATGTATTGCTTCACTGGTTAGAAAATATACAACAGTACATAAAAGTTGTGTGAAATGCCAGTTACTGCCTTCATTTTCCCTCTGCATCTTGTAGAAGGGTTAGTATGTCATACAGCTTTTGTAACAAACCATTCTCCTCAGTCTGTTGGCTACAATTCAAAACAATTGTATGAAAGTACGTAGTTGCTTGACACTTTTTGGGAGGATGTGTAAATGTGGAAGTGAGGGGGTGGTTATGTCAATATTGCATGAATTAAAACGGGACACATTTTTTGTTTGTTTTGGGTTGTGTTTTTTTTTTTTTGCAGAAAAATTACAAATGCTTTTCTTTCCTTACTAGCTTTTGACCATATTCGTAAGTGCTAAGCTAGCAGCATACGTCAAGTTTTACCAAAACAACAAAGACTTCATCGATTCCCTTGGTAAGCATTGAACAGGCGTGGATGTCTGAAGCAATAATTATGAATAAATGACTGCAGCCTGCATTGTCTTGTCTTTTGAGGGAACAAAAATGTTGTGCACAAAGTGAAGGAGCATAAGGACAACAGCTCACTTTGGAAAGCACTTTAATATCCTTGGGTCCTATTGTTTCGTTGAGCTTGAACAGATGGCGGCTTTTCTGCTGTCTTGAGTTGTGCATCTTAATTTTGAGAAATGTACTGTTGGGGTTCATTATACAGATCTGCCTCCAGTGTCAGTTTTTTTTCTCTTTTTGTATTGCCATGAAACCTTTATTTTTGTTGGGAATGGAAGTAACAAATATATCTCCTAGTAAGTAAATCTGATTATTTGAACCCAATATATATATATATGTACTTGGTACCCCTTTACCTGTTTCCAAAGGCAGTGCTAACTGTTTTAATGCTGTATGAGTGCATCAGACCTTGTAAAGCATGTACTGTACTGGCTAATTTGCTTTGGCACTCAAGGCACAATGATGGAATGTTAATGTCAGCAGCGTCTTTATTTACACACCATATAAAAAGGAGTAGTAATTAACACTCGGGCACCCCCACATTGATGTGTAATTGACTGTTTCAAAGGAGCACAAGTTCATAATCTAGAGTCTGTATTAAAATTACGTTTTCCATATTGCACCCTTTCAGGATAAGGGTCAGTGACGCTGCTAAAACTGCTCAAAGATGTACTATTCTTTATTGCAGCATTAAGATTTTGACACATTAGTAATGAATATTGATTTAATCTTGACCTAAGCAGCAGTCGGATGTTAGCTTTGAATGTGATTCCTTCAACAAAAGTGCATACTGTCATGGTCTTTTATCATTTGTTTTACTTATCCCTGTTAGAATATATTTTATAAGCTGTTTATTTTTTACTGTCCCTGCAGTTTCAGTTTTAGCTAAAGATGATAGACCCTTATTGTATAATTCATGGCTTTGCAAAGATTGAATTAAATGTCTGTATATTGCATACTTGTCTGAGACCATCAGATTTAGTTGGTTCAGATTCTGTGGGTAAATGTGATGGATTAGCTACTACAACACTTCATATTAGCTGCTCATGTATAGTTTGCTTTGAGTTGTTGTGATCACAAGTTTTTGAAGATTGTGATCAATGTGAATTAAAGATAAATGACAAGCTTGGTTTCTTCTCACCCAAACTAAGCTGTGTTAATAACAGTGAAAGTTGTTATAATAGTGGAAAACACTAGTGGAGGCTTTGAGTAAATTGTTGATGCTCATAACATCGATATATATTGTAACTCCTGAATGTGTCGAAGACTTTTGCACAGCAGTGTACAGATCTTAAATTTGACGTGGTTACATTTAAAAAGGTGTAAAACAATTAGCACTTGGATCAGAGATTGCTTATCAGTTGCATTTATCAATAAAACAACTACAGAATTAAATTCATACCATAACTGTACCTCATTATCCCACAATGTAGCGGCTTACATTTAAAACAGTAAAAATGTGAGTGAAATAAAAAGAACATTAAGATGCCCTGTAGGACCTGTTGCTGGCAAACTTGCAGTTGATGCAATATATATATATATATATATATATATATATATATATATAAAAATTATTGATGTTGACAAGTCAGGTCATATGCAACATTGTCTTTTGTCAACTGTATTGCCCTAACATATGCCCACATTTAATCTGGTCTCAACGGTCTCTTCACTGCGTAAAGTTAATTGGCATCTCATTTGCATTTGTTAATTAGGGTTAATGTGCACTAATTGATTCTTTTTGCTTGTATATTCTCATTAAGTCCAGTTAGTGCTTGTTGCGCCCTGGTGTTCCTTGTGTAAATGAGTTATGTTTATGCTGCTAAATTCTGTTGAAGCTGTGCCAGATAATAAGCCTGGACACAACTGGTGTTAATGAAGATTACAGAATGAGACGAGGTGTAGCTCCCATGTTAATTAACGTAGACTGCAGCTGTATATTAGCTCTAAATGTAAACTTTCTGGTACATTGGGATTTCTCTTACAGTAACCATCTACTTCTATACATTTATTCATGTTTTTATTTGTAACTATTTTGTAGTAATAACACTGTACTTGTATTTTGTATGTGGCAGGTCTGTCCCATGAGCAGAATATGGAGAAGATGAGACTTCTTACTTTCATGGGAATGGCAGTGGAATGCAAAGAAATTTCATTTGATACTATCCAACAAGAACTACAAATTGGAGCTGATGATGTAGAAGCATTTGTTATTGATGGTAAGGCACTAACTTTAAATGTTTAAGTTTCCCCTTAAACATGTAAATGTGCTGCTACGCTCAATCACACAATTATCCAAAAGTATAAGGGCACTCATTTTACAAAGGTGTTTTCACTGCACTGTCAAACCTCTTATCTGTCTTCACATTTTACACACATCTATAATGAATTCTGTGATTCTCCTCCAGTAAAATTTAGACTACATCATAGAGGAATACTACTTAAAAACTGCTACTTTTATTGTTCACCTATCAATTTTCCAATCACCCCAGGGATGTGTTGTTTTTGTTCACAAAACCTAATCATGACTTGAAAGACTTTACTGTCTAAGTAACCATTCTATCATGAACATGTTTGCTGGAAACATTCATCTGTTTTTTAATGCCTTGAAAAACAGGATGTATTAGTAAGGAGGAGTTAAAGGAACTGTACAGGATATATTGCCAGTTAATTGGCTTTAAACCAAAGGACTTCTGAGTGGCCTTCATCTTCATTACTTTAACAATAACGGTTCCTTCCACATTTTTTTTTTCTTTCTAGAGAGGTTAAACTGTTTTAAAGAGCGTTCTATAAATGGCACAATATGTATGAGCAGGATTTTTATTTTAAGTCTGTCAGAATTAGCATTAACTGAAATGTTAATTTCTAACCTAGCTGTTCGAACAAAGATGGTCTACTGCAAAATTGATCAGACTCAGCGAAAAGTAGTTGTAAGGTAAGTGTTTTGTTTCATTTAGGAATATTACCATGCAGTTACTACTTTAACGAGAAAGCACAATAATGTTCATACTGGCTGCTTGCAATTAAATAATGGTAGTTTATCATAATTTTATTAAATCTAGGCATGGATGTAATTAGCTAGTATAATGGAAGCAGCTTTTTTTCCAGCACACTTCCCTTAATGGCCCTGCCAAGACTAGAATATTAATGTGTTTGGTGTTTTTTCAGTGGCTGGGTCAAGGCTACCAAGATCCTTTTACAATGCAGCAGTCTTTTGTGTTTTAGGAACTGGTGTGCTGCTGTATTTCATTGCTGTTATTTGCATTTTTGTTTTTATTCTTTGTTGTTTTACTAGAATTGTGACAGTAAGTTATAACTAACAAAAAGAGTGATATCCTGTGCATTTCCTTGCCTGACATTTAATTTGTACCCTAAAGTGTTTGTTGTTGTTCTGTTGCAGTCACAGTACACACAGGACGTTTGGCAAACAGCAATGGCAGCAGCTGTATGATAGCCTCAGCGCCTGGAAACAGAGCCTAAGCACAGTGAAAACCAGCCTTCTCGGCCTCTCCACCACTTCATAGAATCTCAGAACAGTTTGTATATTTGCAAAAAATGAAAAGCAGAAATCCATTTAATTCAATTTAATTTTCAATAAACTTTTTTTTTTTTGCCCCTAAAATGTATTTAATAGTTTTTTTTTTAGTGTCAACATTACAACCATTGACAGCTGAGTAAAGAAATAAAAAAATAAATAAATAAATATAATTGCAATCAATTGTTTTTGTTTCTTTATGTAGCACTCAACACCAGGGTGGATTTTGCTCTGAAATTCTGATGAAAATAAAGTATTCTCACATCTTGGGTAAAAATGGTTAAGGAAGTACATTTTATGGACTAGCATTATACTTTACATCTGTTTGAAGTGCTTTTTGTGACGGAAAACACTTTGAGAAGAACTGTGCTCACCACCTTCAATAAAGAAACTTCATGCAGAATTATACAATAAGTCATGTATGTGGGCAGTTGTGTTTGTATGAAAGGTGGTGGTACGCTGCATGACCCTTGTATAGTTCAGACTCCACTTTATCAGTGTTTCTGGGCCAAAATGTAGCCTTATTGACACATCCTATGCAACAGTACATTTTAATTGTACCACTGGAGTAGAGGGTTAATGCAAAATGCGTACTAATGTGTGAAAAAATGTAACATTAATTCATCCTCACATAGGTAACACTAACAAATAACTTCGTTTTGTTTTTTTGGGGGGGGACTATCTCAATTGCTTTGTCACAGGCTTAATAACACTATATTACACTGCAGAAACTACAGTTCTGATGTAGCATTTTTTTCCAGCTCATTTATGCTTTCTTTTCCTTGTTAGTCTTTGTCTTTCCAAACTTAAACGTCAATCTCCTTGACGTGATCATTGACACTGATGGTGACTTGTTTTCAAAACCGGATGCAGAAATGGAAGTCTCGTGTTTGCTGCATGCAGTTAACACAGGGTCGTGTAGGTGATCAGTTTTAGAACTGGATACAGCTTGGGAAGGGACAGATGCATAAGCAATTGGTAACTTTGCAGGGTGTAGGCTCTCCTAAAAAGCAAACATAATCCCATAATTTAACAAAATTATAAATGGAAATATATTTGTCTTGTAAACAATTAATTCTTACTTAATGTAGACTTTTGTTAATTTAATTTCTGACTTTCTATCTTTTTCAATCTGCATTCATTATAAATGTGCCTGGTGTTTTTCTGTTTCTGACACTGGTCTAATTCTTTTTATTCAGCATTGTTCAAAAGTGAAATGTTTGGTACAATGCAGCCTAGTGCTATCATTATCCAGGGAGCATTTGACTGAAAATAAAATGGATGATAAAGCAGAAATCTGCCAGGATCAGCTGAGACTTGCGTAATATGCAGCCTATTTCACAAATCATTGAAGACCACAAGATCGAATGAACATGAGCCAAAATCAATCTTGTTGATATCAAAATATAAATAGAGCGCTTTAGTTATTTTTCTTTAAGATGCAATAGAACATTTAATTTCAGTTTGCAGCACCTGTTTCTGATTGTCTGCTGAGATCGACGTCAAGTGCTGTGAAACCGAGTGATAGATTATGAGGCATTGGCTAATGAATGTTATTTGGTCAGTGTATTTCCACAGGTAATCTTTCCTCTATCCAGTTACAGCATTTGGTGTGTAAAACATACTGAAAAGGCTGTCCATTTAGGATATGAGCACTTAAGCCAGATCAGATTTGGATGTTGAGTGTAACCCCAGCAGCCTGGCATTCTATAATGTTTATCCCCAAAACATACAATGTAATTGCTCATTTATTTGCATGTGAAACATCATGGTGTGAAAACTGGTCAAGATTAGATGTTTTCTATAGCAATAAAACAACTATAGCTTAAACTCACAAACTAAAATCATGGTGTGTGGTTTGATAGAAAATTGCACATAGAACTCCACCTGTTATCCAGGGTCCATTATTTGTAACATTACATTTTTAAGTTACTGCAATAAAATGCTTGAGATTCTTTTTAATAATCTTTACCAACACTTATTTCGGGAAGAGTTTAATCAATATTCTAACAAAATTAATGCATTCAATGGGCTGAACAGTAAGCTGTCATTCCCCTCCTCCAACCTCCCAAAAGTGCTGGATTCCATCTCTTTGATTTATATGCTGTGACTATTTTCCGCTGTTCTCTATCAACCTTAATTGTGAAAAATGGTGCCATCTTGCCCCCTGATATTTTTTTGGCAACTGAAAGGGTCTTAAAGCATCCAGATGTGTGCAGTGCTACATATCTGTGGAATTAGTCATTGTGGTCTTTTGTGTAATATTTTTAGTTGACTTACATGTTCTGTGGAAGAGAATTCACAAAACGCCTGTGCTATTGCATTCCATTCCTCTCTAGTATCTCTTGTGGCAAAGATGAATACCGGTACTGGAAGTATTCCACATGTCAGGAACTCTTTTAAGGGGAATCAGAGTGGCAAAAAGGAAATGGTAACAACTGCACAAAGAACAAGCCAAGAAGCATAATTCCATGGATGCTAGTTTTTGAATGTCTGGATTATGTTTGATCTCAGGATCTACAGCTGTTTAGTTTAAAAAAGACTTTACTGTTAGAACCTCACTCGCATATGTACTGTAATATATACATGTACATTTAGTAATACAATACATATTTCTATACTTTGAAGTGATAAATTGATTGCTATGAAAAATAAAAATACAAATTTAAAGTTAAGACCAGTGTTAAAATTAATGTTTGAATAATTTAATCTATGACTACAAACATCTTTAAGAATACTAAGTCATTAAATTGCCAAATTGCCAAATTCCATGTTCCATATCTCCTCCCCATTTCATCAGTATAACTTAATTCAGTCAATGTTACCCTATGTTGATAAAATAACTGCTGTTGAATTCAAGAGAGAGCACAGCAATTATTTAGGACATACATGACATATTTATCTAGCTCAAGTTTAAGTTTGTTTTTGGTAATCTTAGCTATATCGTCTTTATATTATCTGTCTAATTAGGTTTTCTTACATTATCTTACAATATCATCCAAAAGTGGCTTAGACAATGTAGAGGATGAAGGAAGATCTTGACAGTCTGAAGAATCTTGTTTTCTTTTAAGAAAATGTGGAGTCAGAGGAGTTGAGGCCCTGTTTGTATCAATTCTTTCTTGATTGGCTTTTGGAGCATAAGGAAAATCTGTGTATTTCCAAGACACTGGCATATGCACATCTTTCTTTCTTAAAGGCCCTAAATCAAATGCTGAGCTAACCTTTTTTGTTTATTGAAACATGCGATGCACTTACGATAAAAGCTGTTTTTATTGTTTCTTCTTATTGTTGCATTTATCCTCGGATGAGCTATTTCCATGTTCGAGAGCTTCAGCTTTATCTCCTTTATGGACACTTGCAAATGGGTTGTTTTCCTCAATATGTTTGGAATATGCTGTGATTGGCTCCATGCATTACTGCTTTGGCACTGGAAATGGCACAGTGTGTACATGATGAAATGAGCTCTCCTACAGTGCTATAAGCGTGTTCTGATATGAAGTGTTTGGCACAGATGTTTCAGGTACAGCATTACTCAGCACCACACCTGTATTGTCAGGTGAAATATGCTCTGTTTCAGGGGCATCCTCTTTGATAATATACTGATTTAGATACGGTGCGTTTTCTTCAGATGGATTGATGGTTTCAGAGTTGGCAGTCAGGTTACTCTTCCGGGGTACCGCTATTTGGCGGTTGCTCTGTGTGTCTGTTTAACTGTTGTTCTCCTTTAGAAATCTGTCGTGTGGGAATGTGCAACTAATTGCACCATCTCTTTTATCAGCGTTACACATATTATTACCGTTATTAGTAAAAATAAACTCTGCTGTTGAAGGAATGTTAGAAGCAGGAAGAACAGCAGAGGCTGAACACATTTCTTCTGGGTTTTGCTGGTTGGTTGGTTTGTTTTAATTTGCATACCATTTCAGCACCTTCAACTACTACATGACAACACTTAAGCTTGTCTTTATCACTTCTAGCTGTGGTCTGGGACATGGATTCAGGGCTACACTCCGTCAGTTCTTGCTTACTATCCTTCAGTTCTTCATTTACTCGATGCTGGAAGTAGGCTTGTCTTCAGGGTTGGATAGCTCACTAATAAAGTCACCTTTGCAGCATTCTATGGTGGCCTTATCAAACATACTATGAACTGTATGGCTTTCACCTATACCAGATTTATGTCTGCTGGAGTCTGTCTGCTGACCTGTATCTGCACTATAGACACCCAATACATCAGCACTGTCTGAAAGCATCTTTTCTTTAACTGGGACTTCTGCCAAGGTATCAGGACTTCCTTGTGGCTTGTGAGTTGGACTCGCAATGTCTTTTTTAGAGCTACTTTATTTTCAGCTCCCTCTGTGTCTTTGCTTCCAAAAGCATAAACATCAGCAGTCTGCACATTGATAACCACACAGCAGTCTGTTTTTGGAAGTTCATCATTCACTGTCTCCTCTGGCTCCTTCAAACTAACATCTGTGCACTTATCTGTGTGTACTTTTTTTTTTTTTTTTTTTAAGAATTGAAAATACTGGCTGATATGAATTATATTATTGTATTATATTAATCTACATAATTTAAAATAAATTACTGAAGTCTTGCTTGGCATTAAAGGAATAATCTATATGCTATGCATTTTTTTTTTATCAGTTTATTATCCCATGACATGTTCCAATCATCATTAATTACTGTGTCGGGACTCATGGATATCTGACTGGACCTGAGCCTACTCAAGGTTGCCAGTATAAAACTGTGAGCAGAATAAAAAAGTAATTTCATTGCTTAGGTTTGTTAACAGCCCCACAAGAAAAACATATGTTGGTTATTAGACATATATTTAGAAGTGCTGAAACAGCAATACAGCAAATAATAATTAAGCACACAAAACCTGGGATAATAAACAGATAAACAATGTTTTACTATGGAAACTCAGGTTGTATTGTTTAAACAACACAGAAAGTGAAGCACAGTGATTATTAGTCTGATTCCCTATTCTTACCATGGGACATTTCTTTAACAGCAGTACTGGTGGTGTCTTCTGTTTTGTCATTTTTCTTTTGAACTTCCTCTGTATGATCGGCCTTCCCTTAACATGTCATCTTCTTTGTCTTCTTGAATGTGTAACTCACTGACAATTGCAATGGCTATCTTGCTATTCTTTTTTTAGATCTTCACCAGCCTTGCACTGCTCTGTTTTCAAAGCACTCTAGTGAAAGAATGGGCACATTGTAACAAGTAATTTATCAGGTTCATTTATCTAAACAATGTGTTTGAAATAATATTCACTTTTTGGGGTTATTTGACCAAATTCCTCAGTCAGTTCTGTCTACACTGGCAAAAAATGTACCAAGTTCATTTTAAGTCCTAGCCTGTCAATGCATCACCTAGAATTTTAGGACTGAAACAGTGTTATAGGCTGCATTATACTGCACATGGATGATTATGTGACACAGAATGTGCCTTCTTTGTTTCCTAATCATACCTAATAAAGGGTCACACCATTTATAATTTCTGTATACCTAACATCCAATATATATATATATATATATATATATATATATATATATATATATATATATATATATATTTATAAAAGATAATTTGTCTATAGATATCACTTCTAGATGGTATCTTTATGGTCGTTATAAAAAGATTTTACTGAATTTGGTACTAAATGATTAAATATTTAGATATTTACCTCTAATTGTATTTGTTCTGCTTGCTGAACCCTGCATGTTGCTAACAGACTGTTCTGTTCATGGAGATAATCATAAGCTTCTTTTATTGATTTAAACTCTTTATTTGCAACAAGGAATTCCTCATGTAACTTCTCCTCCTGGTTCATAAAGACATACATATTATACAGATAAGTACATTTATAGACAAACTCATTTCAATATCATTGAGCATTTATTTTCTAAAATAATATATAACTGAGAACTTGCAATCCACTTATAGGAATAGGAATATATATTATATATGCTATACGTGTGTACCTCTTTTCCCCAGTTTGTTTTCGATTCGTCATGTTCCTCTGTTAGGTGTAGAAATCGCTCTTCCTTTTCTTTGATCTTCTCTCTGAAAAGTGTATTGTCCCTTTCAAGGACCTGCAATAAAATTAATTACCCAAGAAGTTATTATTATAATTTAATGTGTTTATTTTACTTGGACCTTTGAATCTTAACATGGCAAGAAACCCATACAAATCAGTAAGGATGTGTCATCTTGACAATCATTTTCATAAATGAGTAAGAATGTGCATTTAATCCAGCTAACACAAACCTGTAGGAGGGCCTGAAGAAGAAAGGGCTGCAAAGGGGGATTAAAAGCATGTGCTATTATTCAGCTGCAGTTCAGGCCATCTAATGTGCAATAATATGAAGTGATACACAATGGAATGCACTCATACGTGCCACCATAAAACTGTCTTACATCATTTATTTCAATACTCATTTTAGAAGTGTATTAGCAAAGCTAGGGTTTCCACTAATACTATTTTGTTAAATATAAAACAATGCTGTTCTACAGCCCCTTTCATGTACAAGTATCTTGAGGTGCTTGACAAACAGGACTGAAACTATGTAAGAGCAAAGGATTTGCCCTTGTCAAATAAGTATTTAACTAACGCACGTTAAAGTACAGGGGTCATAGCTTGGCACGTCCGTGCAACAGCCAACTTAGGAGGCAAACGATAATGCCAGATGTTTAGAATCTTTCAAGGCAACTGTTGTTGGGTTTCGTTCCAATTGAGCTGCAGAGTTTTGAATGAATCTTAAAGTAGTGGTACCCAAGCATTAAACCCCACTTTCTCACCTCCTATTAGCAGTAGCACAACATTATCACTGGTCCCCGTCTCATGTGCTCAGTATCTTTCTTTGTATTATTCAAGCGCTGTAAATTAAAAGACTTCATTGTTTATTCCTAGTACCCAATCACTTTCTGGGCTGTAGGGTAGTTACACCAAATAGTTTATCTTACAATAAAACTTGATTAACTACATTCTGATTGAGAGCTTCATAGTTTCATGAAATATTTAATGACTTGTTTTCCTTTTTGTCATCAAGTGATCTGTGTCATTGTCTTAATTCACCTCTTCATCTATGCTTGATAGAAAGATACCCTATTAAACGCTACAGTACACTTCTGGATTACTGGTATTAACCAAAGATGTGCTTCTAGGTCTTCTGGGTTTCTTCAATGTCAGATTTACTGTCATGCTGATTCATTGAAAATAATTGCGTTGAAACTACCACATGCATTCCTAGAGGTGGAAAATAAATCTTTATTCTTTTATGTGTTCTTGCATACAAAAAGTATGATAAAAGATAATTGTGCACTTTCACATTTTAAGTTAACACTTTAAAAAAAAATTAAGACCACACAAACACATTTTAACAGACAAAAAAAAGAATATATATATATATATATATATATATATATATATATATATATATATATATATATATATATATATGATTTGTGTTCATTGAGCGGAACACTGAAAAACAATGTGGTTTACACAACATGCATACACTTCATAATACAGTAAGTGTCACTAACCCTTAATTAACATTGTTTCAGCATGACAGGTGCCCGTTTTAAAGTGTGAACATATCAGCAATGTGTCATGTTCCACACCTTTTTAAAGGATAGAAAAAAAAAATACTTTGTTTTAGCAGTTTTCCCAAACCATCCTGCAGTGGAAAAAAAATACTATTTAAGGAGAAAACTGCAAAGGGTAAGCTGAAGTAAGATGACAGCATTCCAATACAAGCGTCTGAGTGCCAAATGAAAACAAACAAACAATGACTATTTAGTAAAATAAGTTTGCCTATTTAAAACAAGCAATGAAAACATCGAGAAACGAAAGCACGGTCTTAGCTTAAGTAAAACAAACATGTCCTATATATGAGACTGTAGAACAGCTTCTGCCAATAAAATAACACATTTCTTTATTATCTGAGACAGACACAGACAAATGAACAAGTAAAGACCCTGACCTGATATTTCTCTTGTAGTGCATTCAACTCTGCTTCCACTTTGCTGACCACCTCAGTCTGCGGCTGGAGCAGCTGTTGAGCATGCTGCAGGGAGTTCAGAACCTCCTGAAAGCAAACAGCAAACAATAACAGTTAATATGAGTGTTTCTGGCATGTCACATTGCAATAAGTGTAACCCATTTCAAACAATAATAAAACATGGTCATTTTGAACACACAGATACCAAGTCTTAAATATCAGCAAAAAAACAAAAAAACAGCAAAAGATTTATTTATTTAAAAACAACAATATCCTTGCACTTTTTTTGCCTATTTTCTGTTCTTATGATGGAGTAATCCTTATCAAGCCTTTTGTTCATTTCTTAAAGACATTAAATAGATGAAAATATATTACATTGTTATGTAGATTCATTAATTTTGAGAATGAATATAAACTAACTCCACAGCAGACACCGCTGAATTCTATTTTTAGTGTTTTAATACTATGCTTTATCAGTGAGCTTAATTAGCACATACTGCTAATAAGAAATATGATTTTAATCATGTTTTAGCTGTTGCCCCTTTCCTGTTCGTTGTTGCTTTCTTCTCCCAGTTTGCACGCAGAAGTGACTTTGGAACTCATCAACTTTCTATTTAGTTTTTCAATTTCCTTAATACAAGCAGCATAGATATTGCATACTCTAGTATGATTTACTAAAATAAATCTAAAATAAATCTAAATACTAAAATAAATACTAAAATTTACTAAAATGGATTAAACTGTAAAAAGCAGTAAAGCCACCTGACAGCAGTCTAAGCCCACACTTCAAGAAAGTGAACAGAATTTGAAAACAGGCAATTACTGTTAAATGACTTGTAATTTCATGAAATAGCCTTCATTTGTGTAAATCATCAACTTTTCAAATGCTATTAAAGGTGTAGCAAAATAAACAGTACAGGTTTTGATCTCCTTTAATGACAACTTATTGAACGTCAAGTTATAAATATTCTGCCCTTTCCTCCCCCACCCCTCCCTTTCTAGTTCAGTGATGTCTGTTTCATATCCCTCTCTCCTTCGACACACTGAGGTTTAATCAGACAAATAGCAGAGGTTATGAATGCTGCACATAGATGGTATCAAGAATCCTTTATGATGCCATCACTGTGAATTTTGTCATAGTATTATCTGGTCTGTTTAACTTTTCTTCCGAAAACAGGAATTCCAACTTATCACAAAGCTATTGCTTATCTCTTCTGGACAAAATCATATTACAGCATAAAATGATAAATGGAATTTTATTAATTAAGTATTGCACTTTAAACTCATTTATTGTTTTAGCATATTAATCATTTACATACAGAGGTTGAATATAAATAGAAAAACCTGGCAAAATGCTGGGCAGAGTGGCGCTGATTCTATGTGACTCAATGATTACCACCTCAAGGAAACTGGTATAGAAATCTGAAACCAACTCTGTAATCAAGTGCAGTCTTAGATATGGAAGCACCTGCTACCAAAGCATCTATTATCAGCCCTCTATCGAAGTCCATAAGATCAGTTTTGCCAAGACTTAAACTGACTTTCAACAGGGATATTCATCTTATATATATATAAGCTAATACAATACATGTCAGGGTTGTCATAACAAATTAACCACTCATCTGGCGGGCAGCCTTTTACACACAGGTATTGGCTACATATAGCACATATTCCTAATGTGACAAACCTCTTTTTCTCTATGTACTTCCATGAATACCTGGAAACATTTTATATTACATTCTTAAAGAGGGATTCATACTGGCTCAACATATTCACTGGATTGTGAAAATCAGCTGCTCCAATAAATCTTGTGTATTTACCTGCTTTAGATTTCTTAAGGAGGCTTGTTGGTTTTTATTTACAGCCATAAGCTTCTTATTTAGCCTTGTTGCCTCTTCCACTGTATGAAAGATTTGTTTTTAATTGTAGTTGTTCAAAAAGTACATGGATTTTAAACTATTACCAAGAAATTGAAAGACCCCATCGTAGATTGACTATTCAAAGATGATGTACTTCTCAGAATGGTAAATAAATATACAAAAAGTTAAATGTAGAACTATTTATAAGCATCCACTGTGTTTTTGAAAAAAACAACTATTTGTCTAAAATAATTCAGATTGCATAACTGTTTATCAGTTATAAACAGATATCATTTGCTGTATTACGCCACTAAATCTGCACTTATTGTTCTACGGAAGCTGCGGCTGTTCAAAACTAAACATTTAAATATCATGCAAAACTGAGGCTTATCACTTTCAATAACCCCGTGTTTCTTTTTCAAGTCCTTGCTTTATATCCTGGCACTAATCTTGTATTTCCTAAGCAGTCGGTTAAAGATAACCTTTACACTAAATTGTTAGTATCACTTCAGTTTGATGTGAAAAGACAAAACACAGAACAGTTTGCCTTTTGTATAGAGCCTTTTGAATGATCTTCATTAAAATTTATGTAGCACCACTAACAAAGATTACCATTAGTGCAGTTTACAAAATAGTTTGGGTTGAAAATTATAAAACTTTATATTTCAATTTCACTGGGCGTTTTTTTAAGGGCTGAGAATTAGTAGACAGACAGGACAGACATGACACTACTTGAAGAACCACGAGGAGCTTCCTCAGTGGTTTGGGGAAAGATACCCGTGAGAGCAAGAGGTTCCGGTATGGCTGGAACCGAAGAACATGTAACACATGGAGAGTCCCTTTACTGCTCGGAGGACCACGTTCTAGTGACCTGGGGAGACTCGGCTACCCACAGGGACAGAAAGGTCACAGACCTGGAATAAGAAAGATTTAGACAGGGCCGGCGCACCAGGTGGTGACCTCGTGGATGAGGTCGAGCCAGCGTCCGGTGCTGGGTCACGTGCCCCAAAGGAACCTGTGAATAGGAGACAGTTTAGAGGCCAGAGCTAAGACATATAGCTGGCTAGAGGAGAATGATTAGGATAGAGGGCCCACATAGGGGCAAAAAGCGCATAAGCTGTGAAAGTACAGTTGTGGCCGGGGGTCCCCTCTGGCTTCCCGAGAGAACCTCAGCCGTGTAGGCGTACGGGCGGCGCAGTCGAACCCGAGGCAGGGGGAGTGAGCTTCACTGCCCCCCCCCAGAGGGAGCCCTGTGCATAGAAGAAAGAAGAGGAAGAAAACAAACACAAGAAATAGACCGGAATTAGAATCGTGCTTATGTACGTGAATATAGATTGACAGATAAGATAGCCAAAGAGATGCTCCCGCTCTACCCACCTGGGACTGACGAATCAGCGGGGCGCAGCTCGGGAGTCAGGTTTCAAGATGCAGCTCGGGAGAGGAGGCAGAACCTTGCTACCCAGAACTACGCGCGGCTGGTTTCATCTGGACTACGCAGGAGGACCGAATTGAGACAGGATTGAGGTAGGAAATGGAGATCGTAGCGAGAGAGGGGCCGTCTTCGACACCCCCCCCCCACCCCCCCGAAGGCCGACATTTAAAGATTAGTGTATATAGCATAGTTCATTATTTTTACTAATAATTACGTGCATACATAAAATAGATTCAAATGATGAAGTCTCTATATACTGAAAAAATGTGAACTTCAAAAGAATGAATTTCTTAATATTTTTCTGTTACACATTCATTAAAAAAAAAAAAAAAGAAAAAGGCGAAACAAAGTGTAACAATTTCCAGACCACCACTTTTTTGGATACAGAAATGCTTCCTATCTTTTTGGCTATTTGAAATTAGCACTAGCAGCCTGGACAACCTAAACTATATTACTCCATTTCATAAATAATGATAATGCAGTTTAAATACAACTGATAAACAGGTTTATACAAATTCAGAGCTATATAAATATTATGTTTATGTAACATGTTATGACATAAGATTGCCAAATAAAGGATGTCCCTGCTCTTTACCTGGTCTTGAGACAGTTTAAGATTCTGCTAGTTATATTTATGCACTAGGCAATTGCAAGATTAACCAAAATCAAATAAATCATTGAATGTAATATTCTAAATTACAAGAATGCTAAAAGTTTCCAATCAATTCCATCCAAGCTGTTTCATCTATCTATCTATCTATCTATAGAAATACATTCACACATGTTTCATTAATCAAATACATACAGTGATATGTTTGTTTATTTTTTGTCATTATTGAATATTTGAATACATAAATTATTATTTTATATATATATCTGAAAAACCACTGAAAAACCACTCGCCATGACCTTGAGAAATGACCTCTCTTAATATCATCCCACAAACCTGCTTATTGTCACGTTTTGTGCAGCTTGTTAAATGCTGCGTGGGCGGACTTAATAGGATACAGTTCAGTTACAAAACACCAACGTCACCAACTTTTAACATAGTCTTACACAAATGCACACATACACACATAAAAAACACCACGTTCAACGCCTAATTGATAGCGCTGGTCAGTCAACAAGTCATGCCTTTTTAGAGAATGACTGTTTCATTCCAGTTAATGATATAAAACGTAGTTTTCCTGTAGTAATATATAAATATATATTAATACTACCTGTCATTGAAATGTTATAATCTGTATTTCTTATAGGTAAAGTTGAAATATTTTGATGAGATTTTTTAGCATGTTTGCTTTAAAATTATATTCAGTTAAGTCACCTCATTAAATAATTGTCGCAGTAAAACTTTTAAATAATACTTACAATACCATTCTGCTCTAGCCTCTCATGAGTCTGTTATACCATTCCACACTGACGTGTGATGGCAGTGTCCCTTTTCTCAACTTCACTGAACTGGCCCAGGTCATTATCTTTAGCTCCTGTCTGCAACTACAGCTTTTGCTCCTGTAACATAAAACCTGGTCCTTTTATGACATGTAAACAACTACAGTAATTTATTTACATACACACAATGTAATTTATATTTTGCACTATATAACACATTATACACATCTTGTGTGTAATTCCTATGTGGTTGTTTTGGATGTGAATGACACTGTAGTATTTGTCTTCAGCCCCACTTGAGGTCCTAGACTCACATACTCCCTAACAGTTCCTAGTGATGGAGCCGTCCCCTTTCCTGCTCGCCTTGTATGACTCCTACAACTCCCACTCTACTCTGTCAACAAACTATATAATTAAAAGTCCTTACCAGTTCACTTAGTTTCTTTTGCAAACTGAACCTGAACTGTAAAATAAAACACTGCAGTAAGCTCTTGTGTAAATATACTTCCCAACAGACTTTCTCATTCAGGCCCTGCACTTCTTTCATTTCATTTAGGTTGAATTTCACTGCCCAGATACCACTCCCAGTGTCTTTAAAACTAACATCAACCATGGACTCAGTGACTGGAACAGCAACTATAATTCTTGGGCTGGGTGTTATGACCTCATAAGTGCTAGCATGTATCAAGCTGTGTCATCTCTATAAGCTTTAATATAGCTTAATGTAATTCCATTATCTTACTTAGGAAAGGCCAGAAGAGTCTTTATTGCTCCATTCAGTCAATATGTCATATAAAAGGTTTGCATATAGGTTTCAATGTAACAGGCCCTGCTACAATGTAACACCCTGTTTGTGGATTTTGTGGAAAATCACCCATGATGCAATGACTCTATAAACAGAAATCCAGTGTACATTTTTTTACCATTCACTTGAAGCATGATAATCCCCTAATGGTGTGGCTGGCCAAGGCATTCACACTTTCCTGCTTGCAAGTATTGTAAAGCACGGTCACCTTGGTAGAGTTGTTGGGCTTTTGCAGGGTGGTAAATACAAGCTTGTGTTCATTAGAAGGTTAACTACAGTTACAGCATTTACATTGGCATGCAAGAGATGGACAGCAACGTCTACTGCCTGTTAAAGCAGGATGAGTTTCACACTACCAGAATGGCCAACAAATGATCTTGGACATATGCACTTACTGATGTTAATGAATGTGTACCTTCTGCCATTCTAATGCTTTGTTCTTCACATCGTGTTTCCGCATCCTAAATAAAAGAGAAAGAATCAGTGGACTACATTATAATTATTAGACAATTAACAACACAAGAGAGTACAGCTAATATTTAGTGCGGCTGTACTTTATTTTATGACTTTGACCAACAATAGCTCAAATGTAATGCTTAACCAGAAGACTGTTTTTTTTTTTTTTTTTTATAAATTTAGTCGTCACCAATTTTTTACCCCGGTTTTTCTCCCCAATTTTGCATGCCCAATTATTATCTGTATCCTCGGCTCACCGCTCGCAACCCCCCCACCGACTCAGGATACGGAGGCTGGAACACGCGTTCTCCGAAACGTGCTCCTGCCAAGCCGTCATTTTTCTCACTGCAGATCCACAACAATGCCACCAGACCTATAGTGCCGGAGGACAACACAGATCTGGCGGCTCCACTGCAGAACCACAGACGCCCTATCGGCCACAGGGGTCGCTGATGCGTGGTGAGCCGTGGCTCACCGCGCATCAGGCTATAGGGCACATCCTGCACTCCACGCGGAGCGCCTTTACTGGATGCGCCACTCGGGAGCCCCCTAGAAGACTGTTTTTAATGATTAGACTCATTTACTTTCATAATTAATGGTTAGGCTTGTTCATCATTCAGAGAGAAAAAAAGATTCCAAAGGCCTTTCTGTTAATCATGTATTTATATAAACAGTATTAATTTCAAAGCCAATAAGAAATTAATTGCACTGCTCTCAATATATACTGTTAGCTCAGATGCAATAACAATAAATAAATGCAACTCTACTGTTCTAACGTAAATTGAAAAAAGGAATACTAATTCATATTTTAATAGAACTGTGTTAAATCAGTTACTGTGTGAAATGATAATACATTAGTGGTTTGATATTAGCACTGAAGCATCCTTATCCTCCTTCACTCCCCAAAGGTAGGTAAAAGTCAATTACTTTATACATCTTGTGACTTTTTATATGGATGTAGGAGTTGTCCTGTGCAGTTTATTTATAAGTTGGCATTAAAATGTGCCACCAGCATGGCAAATTCCAGAAGAACTGCACACTACATAAAGCAGTTAACAGTTTGAAATGAAAGAACTAATAGTTTTTTCGCCCTGTAAAAAAAAGGTCATTAAAGGTGTTAAGACCAATAAATCATTAGGAGCAAAGGCTGTGCTATAGCTTTAATGGCAATGATAAAATGAAATCCAAGTTACAAGGCCATCATTGATAATACTTTTCACTAAAAAAAAAAAACAAACTAAAACTAAACTTGATAGCGCATTACCACTGGTAACAAGTCATAATGCAACTTCTAAAAATGAAGCACCACAATGTCATACAGATGGTGACACTGTGATTTGCAAACATTAGTCAAAGTGCGTCTGTGTACCTGTTGAGTTTATAGTTGCTGTTTTTATGAACTAGACTTTCCTTTATCATGTTTTACTGAGAAAGACTCACACTACAATCAAACATTTTAACGAAGCATGTTATACATAAAAGCATTTAACAACAAATCATCAATGACGGTTTCAATAAGAAAAAAATAACACATAGTCACTAATAAAGTATTATCTGGCAGAATGTCTGTTCAACAAAAAACAACAAAGGGTCAGATACTCTCTCCTACTTTAACCCTAACGAGTACTTAAATAAAGTCCAAAGTGTTTATTTTTACTGTGTGCCTGAGGAACACAACGATTTAAGTATTTTTGTGATAACATGATCATAACAATAAAAGTGGAGCAATTCCATAGTTTATTTATTTGTTATAACCTTTAAAAGGTGTCATGCCACTTCTAAAGTGATTGCTCCAGGCTGCTGTTTTACAAGCCCGGTTGGGAATTGGTCAGGTCCCTGCTTCATGACCCTTAAATGACGTGCAGTCTGACTACAGCTGGCTTATGTCCAGATAACCAAAAAACTGCTGCTAGGTTCTTTTACCATCTTCTAAAAACTCATAACCCACCTCCTACAAAATTACATTCTTGTGTTTCTCATGACTCTGCCAAATCGCTAAAAACAGAGATCTCATTTCTGTACACCTCCCAGGGTACCTTGGCAAACAGAAAAGCACAAAGTGGGAAATCTAAGAACAATTAAAAAGAAGGAGTTCATGTCATTTTTAGGAAACTGAATAAAAAAGGAAACGTGTGTGTCAAGGGGGCGAGTGAGGGTATGTGTGATTAACACATGGGTGTCTATATAAATTACTATTTTGTAGTTTCATTTTTGATTGTTCAATATAAAACGTGATGATATGCAATTAAAACAACAAAAAGGACAAACTTGTATGACAATCTTACCCTTCGGATCCGCAGTTCCACTACATCCTCTACTACACGTGTTTTGAATTCTAGACGTTGAACAGAAATGACGGTATCTTCATAATCCTTAATATTGTACACGAAGCACAGCTTCCTTACGATCTTCTCCATTCCTGAAGCTCATCGTCTGCAGTGCAAATAGATTCACAATTATAAAATATAAACCATGTCAGTCTTGGACTGTTACATGTCTAAATTATCAAAAACATTTAACAGTAAAAAAAAAAAAAAAAAAAAAAAAAACAGAAACAGAAACTTGAGAAATTGTATTATTTCAAGATCTTTTACCTTCTTAGGTCCATAAATACTTTTCAAGCACCCAATGTAGTAATAATTACTTTCAAAGTTATATCTTTAATTCCCCAAGGTGGAAAAGAGGCTGGCCTGTGCATCTAATAGGGGTCAGGGTAATAACACTGAATGGACAGATTGTACTGTCATTCTGCTTAAATTATATAAGTTATTTAATTTGACCTGTAGATAGTCCCTTGTCTCCTCATCGTGTCTGACTTTTAAGTGGGAGCTCTTCACTCAAGATGATCCTTTAATAGAACCAAACCTTTCTCCATTTAACCCATGCTGTTATCAATAATGTACAGGAATAAATGATCCTCTTATAAGTCGCTACTATCACAAATGACATTGTGACTTGAGGCCAATGTTTCTCCAGTGATTCCCTTCAGCAGATATTAAACCATTTTATAATCCATGAAAGGCAAAATTAAAAGGACACCATCCATAAAACTGAATAATTCCTATGAGCAACATTATGATGTAATCAAGGCAAAGATGGCAATAATCAAAGGGCAAACACTAATATGCATTTAATCACACTTTTGAAATCAATTTATCACTTCTGGTCATTGCATTGTCTTCAAAATAAGAAACCAAACCATGACAACAATTGTATAATGTTTTCTATAAACACAAAAATTATATATATATATATATATATATATATATATATATATATATATATATATATATATATATATATATATATATAAACTCAACATATATGGTTTTTCCAGTAGATTTGCAACAATGCACATCAGATTATTATCAGATGGCAATATATATATTGGTAAAAAAAAAAAAGAAAAAAGAAAAAAACATAATTAAAACATAATGTGCAGGAAATGTTAAACGTGACAGTAACTGAACTCACAATATTGTGTGTACAATATACCACAGTACGGTCGTATTTCAGGACCCTAGGACTTGCAACTTTAAATAATGTATAATTCACTATAATTCACTGCCTTTATAAATAAACCATAATTAAACCGTTCTTCATTTTTCACCTGTGTTGGGAAAAGCTGTAGGAAAATAATTACACAAATTAAACTGTGGAGTGCACACAAAGAGCTTGTTGAAAATCTAAATGTCCAATTTCAGTAGGTGTGTGCTTTGGTGCCACCTAGTGGGGGAAAAAAACAAATAAAAAAATGTAAATCACAAGATGTTTGTGGAAGGGAAACTGATAACTTGACATGATTATTAAAGTCACAAAAGAAAAAGAAAATTAAAGCACACAATAGATCCAGTGACACCCTCACATATGCTTGTACAGACAATCAATCCACCCTAAAGAGAAAATGTAAATGATAATAGGTTTAAAAAAAATGCTTTGACACCCTAACAAGACCCAGCTGATAGAGGCAGTCAATACAAACCTCATGCATCAAAAGGTGGCTGGAGTCCAAAGGCATGTGAGAATTAAGGACCCACCAAAGTGTTTTTTTCAGCATACATTGTATTTCTATTCTAGATGTTTTCCTTGATATGACCATAACATTTTAAATACTTGGTAACCACGTGTATCATTACAAATGAAAATATCTCACTGTTGGCAGGGATGTTTCCCCTCCCTGCAGGTCAAGGTTTAGCAATTCAAAACATATCAGTAATCTGTACCAAAATTAAGAACAACTTCAGTAATGTGCGTTTATTCATAACCAGTGTGGAGTGTGGTTAGGGCTCTGGACTCTTGACCGGAGGGTTGTGGGTTCAATCCCCAGTGGGGGACACTGCTGCTGTACCCTTGAGCAAGGTACTTTACCTAGATTGCTCCAGTAAAAACCCAACTGTATAAATGGGTAATTGTATGTAAAAATAATGTGATATCTGTATAATGTATAATGTGATAACAATTGTAAGTCGCCCTGGATAAGAGCGTCTGCTAAGAAATAAATAATAATAATAATAATAATAATAATAATAATAACCATAACTGCATATGTTAAACCATTCTTGGTACCACCACTAGATGGCAGTGAATGTAAATATAAGTGTTCAAAGATGTAGTCCTATGTACCATATTTGATCTTACGTCAGAATGTTCTGTGGCGTCTGAGTTTGTAGTGTAGTCTTTGGTTAATTCGACCTAATTTTATGAATGTGAAAAAGTGCTTTTCAACTATTTTAGTAGTGTTTATCATTTTGTAATCAAATATACAGAAGGTGACGACTGTAGGCCCAAAGTGATAAAGCACTTTCTGATTAATTTACTAAGCCCTTCAAAAGATGTACATAAGAACATAAGAAAGTTCACAAACGAGAGGAGGCCATTCAGCCCATCTTGCTCTTTGGTTGTTAGTAGCTTATTGATCCCAGAATCTCATCAAGCAGCTTCTTGAAGGATCCCAGGGTGTCAGCTTTTGTTTGATTTTATTAACAGTTTAGTTGAATATTACATTTTAAAAATGACTTTTGCATTTAGCACTCGTATTCTAACAAGATTTAACATTCAG
The DNA here is from genome assembly GCF_902713425.1 of Acipenser ruthenus. Lineage (NCBI taxonomy): Eukaryota > Metazoa > Chordata > Actinopteri > Acipenseriformes > Acipenseridae > Acipenser > Acipenser ruthenus. Next base: position 26,076,640 of record NC_081216.1, read on the forward strand.
CTAAATATTTAACTGGCCAGCTAAATCTGGAGTTTGTATGCAAATGCGCTCCGCCCGCTTTGTGCTTTTGATTGGCAAATTCCAGCATTGCAAGAGCCAATCGAATCGCGTGAAAGCACAACGCGAGCGGAGCTCATTTGCATACAAACGCCAGATTTAGCTGGCCAGGATAAAACATCGGTAAATACAAACCTGTCTGTCTATGGTTTAACTCACAGTCGCTCAGATACCTGGTTTAATCCGAGGAAAAGCGAGTACATCCAAATCCAGGAGCAGAGGGGGGTTATTATTACAATAGGAAACGAGAAGACAAACCAGGATCCTAAATTAATGTTAGTACAGTCCGGGTAACGAATACAAAGCCAAGAAAACAAAATGCATTAAGGTCTACATCCTTTTTAACCTTCATTTCAAGATATCAAAATGACTAATTTCCAGAGACATCTCAATAAACAAGGGCAGAGAATCCTTTTCGTGGTACTTGAGCCACATGTCTGTTTACTCATTGGCCTCCATGCTGTATCTCACGTTGCACTACCAAAAGCATTGAAATACTTTTAGAGCCAGCCAGGCATTCATGATACAGAACCTCAGTAAATCAGCAGGCAGAGAACAGAAGGTAATTCAAGCTATAGCTGAACAGCTTATTCTAGCTTTCTTCATGTCATCAATGACATCGTCCATACCCCGCCACTGAACAAACCTGTTATTCTTGTTTAGGAGGTATTAATCATCCTTTATTGTTTAGCATTCAAAGGAGATTTAATAGGATCTATTATAGGACTACACAATGTACGAAGTACACTTCCTAGAACAGTCCAGTTCATTCACTTTGAAACATTTGCTAAATATGCCTGTTACATTATCTTATCATCTTGTTTACTTTACAGAGTGCAGTAAGCTGCTAAACCTTGTTATCTTTAATAGACCCTCGAATTAGTTTTTTCACACATGTTTCAAATTCCTCGGCAGAGATCAGGTTTGTGGAAGTCCCGGTAATGGTTGTCATCTCGCCGATGGTCCAGGCATAGGAAATACTAAGAGACAGCACACTAATCAGTGCGCAAAACAGTGTGCAAAACTCCCTTCACCACACAAAGGATTTTCCCTCCCTTAGATACAGATGGCCATTCTCCAGTTAGCACTGAAATGCCGTTCTCGCGAGCTGCAATGGTGTACTCAGCAGTACTTGTTCTCTTCGTTTGCCTCTCATTACCGACATTCATGAGCTGGCAGAGAACTGCCTCCCCAATGGGTGTCACCATGGCAACAGTGGAGGTGTTACTAACCACATGGACAGAAACGCTGTGCATTAAACTGAGAAAGCAAACCCCATACTTTATAAGTTCAATCACACAGGTATCATAAATCTGCAAAGCTGCCAGTGCCAGCTGCTAACTCATTATATTTACATATACAGACCTACGTATCTTTCTGTTTTAATTTCTCTTTCAAGCCACATAACCAATAATCTGGCTTTTAACTAAAATAGGTGAAACAACTGTTTCCTTGCGTTAACTAGAAGAAAACAGTCACTTAAAGGGTGCATAAGGACCTTTTTATTTGATTGTGTTACACGTTCCCATGTGTTGCTGCAACTGTTTATGTAAGGTGTGTGTATTGTTTTATTTAATTTTTTTTTTTACATTTTGACCACTTTTTTAAACTTTTAAATTGCATTCACTGCCTCAAGATGGCTTCCCATGTACCCGCATGGACCTCTTCCCATCATCCTCCTGCTCACATATGTAACTGAGATGGATTTGCCAGTGAGCAGGAGGATGATGGGAAATGTAGTTCTGAGACGCTTTTGGCATCAGAATCTAGAGACAGATCTGCAGTCAATACATACCTTTGCATACTGAAGCTGTATGTAAGCTTTATGTAAGCTCATAATATATATCATTTTATTGTTTTTTGTTTGAATCAATTAGAGAATGCAACACTAATTCACTGTCAAATTGTAGCACATTCTTTATGAATCAGTGACTGAAAAAGGAAAGGCAAAAAAGGCATCTAGTTTTAACAGTGATTATTAGATCAGGTTTCTAAACTGGAGGCTGTGTGGTCCAGTGGTTAAAGAAAAGGGCTTGCAACCAGGAGGTTCCTGTTTCAAATCCCAGCTCACTCACTGTATGACCCTGAGCAAGTCACTTCACCTCCTTGTGCTCCGTCTTTCGGGTGAGACGCTGTTGTAAGTGACTCTGCAGCTGATGCATAGTTCACACCCCCTAGTCTCTGTAAGTCGCCTTGGATAAAGGCGTCTGCTAAATAATAATAAACATGCTGGGGTTTGTATTTTAGCTGTGTTGTTTAAAATCTAGTTCCTTCCTATCTTATAATTGCTGCACAGACATATTGTCCATGTACATGTGGATAATTGTGTCCTGTTTGTTGCTAAGAAAGGGCAGGGTGTTTGATAGTTACGCATTACCCTTGCTTGGTTATGGCAGTTTTAGTCCTAGCTTAAAATATGTGTTTCTTCTTTAAACAGACTTGTTTTTCTTCTTTCTGTGAAACTTATAGAAACGTATAGCTTTTGGGATGCGTCACACTGCAGGGCGTACATATTTACTATTTGCCATAAACTAAAAGTTTAATACGATGTCATATTAATAAGATGTAATAAATCAGACTCTTTTGGAAAGTAAGGTGTCACTTTGATCAACCTACTGTATACCTTGACTGGATAAGCAACAGCTTTATCTGTTTTCTAAGGAAAACCTGCTTAGAACAATGACTCAAGGGACCATCCTAAAAGTGACATGTTTGTATAAATAATGGATAATATCCAGTGGCATGATTACAATATACATATTGCTTGGAGAAACATAAAATGATTAGAAATATTCAAACAGTTTGGGGGTCTCCAGCAGCAACATGAAAATTAGGCTTTTCAAATTGGGTGGATAAGGGGAGGACTGATGAAAAAATAATAAAAAGGAGAACATTCACGCCTAGGTTTTTAATTATCTGCAATGTTGCGAGATGTGGTTGTGGTTCCTGGTTGTGGAATGCGCAGCAAACATTCCACGTGCTCGCGTTTCATGTTGGTATTTAATAATGTACTGTCTACTGTGTACTGTGTTGGTAATTCAGAAGATAGAAAGCCTGTAGTTTCTCCATGTATGAGAACCCTTCATATCTGAGAGAGGAAGATGCGTGCTTTTTGCACCCGTTTTACCAATATTTTAAATGACTAATGTATTCGTATTTTGAATTCAGACAGAAAAGTGTGTTCAGAAATAAAAACACAAAACTTTTTTGAAGAGACAAACCTAGAGCTCTCATCATACGATGAAGATGGACTAATGGTATAACAGATCAAAAACCTGCTGTACAGATTAATTGCAATAAAATATTTCTTTTTTTAAAGTACAAAATTTAAAACTTTAATCACTAAAAAATACAGAATTGAAAGTGTCCGCGACCGTTCTGCTAAAGTAAAGTTTCCAGGTAACACATAGCAGCTACTCAGGTCTGACCAGGTATGCTACCTATGAGTCACGTGCAGGAATGATCCCAGAAAACAGATGACAACAATCGAGTTTTCATGAAAGGTAGTTTTTACATACGTAAATAAATCAATTTATATTGCTGATTTGTTTCTCGTGTGGTGACAAGTCTTTCTTGTTATTTGAGTCTGTGTATTTGCGTCTGTGATTTCCTTAGGTCTACAGCTTTTCGGCATTTTGGGGCTCTTTAGTCTAACTTGTTTGTGTAGTTTCGACCAATACTTGTCGGCTACGTTTAGTTTCAACCTACTGTACTTTGGAATATTGTAAGATTTCCGTATTGTTTCTTGTTCCGAAACGTGATGACTGCTGATCAGAAGGACAATAGTTTTAATAAATTAATTTTTTCAGGTTACAAGGTGTAAGGTAAGGCAGTTCATGTTATTTATTTATTTTTTTTGAATAACGTTTTAAAACGTCGACGTGTTTTACATGACCTCATGTTTATTATTTATTAATTACCAAGTTAATAATCGGTCAACAGAAGCCTGTAATGCTTAATTTGTGTGTGTGTGTGTGTGTGTGTGTTGTTTTCTGTACTGTATTATGTAAAAAGGGGGTGGCGTTTATTGGTGAGGTAAACCAAAACAGTTTATGTTGTATGAAAACAAAGTAAACCTTTGCCTGTACTTTTTTAAATTATTTTTTTTACAAGGGGAAACTTGTATTAAAACAGTATTTTATTATGACGGTAATTTGAGCCAGGAAGATGTACAGCTTGTCTATGAAGGGAATGGAACATATACTTCTTACCTATGTGAAACCAGCCATATACGTTTTTGCAAGTTAGTTTTCGTCACTATAATCAGCAGACAGGCTTTTAATATAGAACTGTTTAGTTATGCCTTTTCAACAGTTAACATTCCACACAGGGGTGGTCGGGTTTAAAATAATTGAACCCACAAGTTCAAATTGTTCAGTAAATATATAATAAGTGACAAAAAAATCCTTAATCAAACTTACCCCATTTCAAGGGAGGTAAAAAAAAAAAAAAAAAACCATGGAAACCTTACATCATTTAATAGGGTCTATGCATCAGCAACTTCAAACACTCGATCATATATTCTGGTTGATTTGATCAACCTATATCCTGATTTTCTCAGTGCATTAAAATGGGCTGTATTGGAACTGATGGGAAAATGTTTGGACACAACACTGATAAAGGTATTAGACGGAACACTAATACATTTCACTTAATTTTTTTAACTGTTTCACAGGTGCCCAGAAATGGCTCTGCGTTTACTTGTAATGTGCCAGCTAATTGCATGTGGATTTTCTAGATGTACAGGAAAATTATTGAAGTTGGAAAGTAATAAACACATTTCAGATAATGGTAAGTTGTTGTTGCATCCACTAGGGTGTTGCTGGGGTGAGGGTATATCACTGGTGTGTGGGTATATCACTGGGGTGTGGGTATATCACTGGGGTGTGGGTATATCACTGGGGTGTGGGTATATCACTGGGGTGTGGGTATATCACTGGGGTGAGGGTATATCACTGGGCTTAGGGTATATCACTGTGGTGTACCGGTTTAGAGATGCCACAGGGGTATTTTAAACTTTAGTCACCAACATGAGAGTCCAGAAAATTATATTAGTAAATCTAAACAGTAGAAGACTATATTTAAGAGCTCATATTTTATAACCATACCAAGTTCCTATTTCAATGTTATGTTGATGTTCTCTTAGTTTTCATGAATGAAGATGAAGCAAGCAAATTCTTAGGACGCCATCTGTTACTCAACCATTTTGACTTGGAGTTAATTACTCCTGGGGATTTGGAAAGGGAGTGTTATGAAGAGGTGTGCAACTACGAGGAGGCAAGAGAAGTGTTTGAAAATGTTGATAAAACAGTTAAGTATTTCAGAATTATGCTTTTCAAGTAGCCATAAAACTTATTGGACGGGATCATTGCATAAGAGCATGTTCAGTGTTTTTTCTTGTGTTTTCTGTTGTGTGTTTGCTTTGTAAAATGTACTTTCATATAATATAGACTATAAACATTGCAATTAGTTATTTTGTACTTTAGGAAAGAGAGTTTCCAGTAGAAAGCAATGCATTTCTTACTTTGCAGATTTGAGGTTCAATAAAATAAAACCTCCACTGCCTGCAATCACATTTTCACTTGTTTGATTGACACTGAGAATTCCTCATAATGCAAGTTGTACTGTTAATGTCAGTGGAGATTCACAAACCAATAGCATGAGGTTAGGGTTCATTAGTTTTAAGCTACTAACAACCAAATGAGCAAGATGGGCTGAATGGCCTCCTCTCGTTTTGTAAACTTTCTTTCTTATGTTCTTCTTTTTATGTTCTTAATATTACCAATATTTTGCTGGACATTGCTCCAACAGGTTTATGTGCAACAAAATATAGTTTAACACTTGCATGATTTGGTAAATGAAACATTTTTTATTTCTGTTTGCTTTTTGAAGAGCGCTTTTTGGCTGCAGTACACCGCAGACGGATTTGCCAAACCAGGTAAGTCATTGTGATCAAGTGGAGGAAAAAAATAGATAAACAAATTCTGAGACACTCAATCCTCGTATTCTTTGTAGTAAACAGCAAGTTGTACGAGGTAATAAGACCCTGTTAATCTGGCAGATAGCTGTTGCTACATCTGGTATCGTTGATTAAGTGTAGTTAACGTTGTTGTTGTTGTTATCCTGCAGATGATCAGCAGCCTCGCAGGATAGATGTGACGGCTCTCCTCACTGGCCTCGTTGCTGCTGGAGTGTGCTTAGTTTTCATTGGGATACTAAGCTGGTATTGTTGTCAAAAAGTATGCAAAGGTCACAGACAATCAGGGTAAGTGCATTTATTTTATTATATATATATATATATATATATATATATATATATATATATTTTGTTTTTGTTTTTTGTAACTAAGAGGAACACAATTCCAAAGGTGAGATTCAAGACTAATGATTCAGTTTGTTACGATTGCAGTTCTTCAGTAGGTCGTATGAGGCGAAGCAATGCATGCCTTATTGTCAGAAGATTGGAAGAAGTGTCTCTCACCCCTGTACACCCAGCAACAGATGGACCAGGACTTCCTTCATATGCGCAGGCAATTGCAAAATCTGGACAATATGATGCACCCCCACCACCTTATCCAGGGTACTTTTACAACACATAGCTTTCAATGGCAGCTACTTTTAAATTTACTAGCCTTTCCATTACACTGGTGCTTGAGCAACCATAGATTGCATATTATTGAAAGAACATCTTATGTGGCACCCTATTGTTTACAGTTTGTGTATTGCTTGTTTTTAAGCTATTTCTGAACTAGGACAATGTCCCTTAGTAAATCTTGGATCACTAAATCTATTTTGAATTGTCCTCATAGCTTATTATTTATGTACAGTATGTATTTATACATGTCCTGTCTCTTGAGTAAGCCGGTTGTGCACAGGTTTAACATTTTAGATGTTTTTCCCTTTTATTGTAGATCTCCAACAGGAACAATGCAAAGATAGCAAGAAAAGAAGAACTCTTTGGTTGGGTGTTTCGTATCATTTTTAAATAATTGTTTTAGGTTTTAATACAGTTTGTATGTACGTTTTCTGCACATCAGAATTGTATTTAAAACACATGGGAGGAAATTTACTCAAGTGTCATTTTAAAACATCCAATAATGTTACAGAACAAGAAATATAAAAAATTAAAATGCCAAAGAGCCCTTAAACAAATCTCTGTAATTGTTTATTCCAAGTTTACTAAATTCAAAGGGTGTCATTGAAACTGGAGTAAATTGTGAATTTCAACCTTCCAGTCCCAGAACCCTAGATACTATGCATTGTTGCAAATTTCCTTTGAAATATTTTTGCATTTGATTTGCCCCCAACACCCCAACACTCACACTCACACACTCACACGTCAGCTGGTGTATTGGTCCCACAGCAACTGTTTTGCAGAGAACAGTTTATTGCTACAGTTTTCTTTCAGAATTAGGTCCATCTCAATCACCTGCAGTGAAATCCCCTTGTTGGTAATAATCTATACAGAAAAAAATATCAAAACAACTGCTAAACAACAACAAAAAAGTACACCAATAACTTGTAGTGTGAAGTTAGCAGTTATTACAGAGAATGTTATAAAAGTCATTTTGAAATCTGTTTTTTTCACTTAGATCTTTTTTATATATTTTTTTATTATTTGCAATAAAACAGCATTGACATTTTGACCCCCTAATAAAGTATTACTATAAACACTAATATTAAACTTGTATTGAAAATGGATAATTATGTTGAAGCCAGATCAATATCAGTTTTCATCTGGTAATGACACTTTCAGTCCTTTGCTACACACAGGGTGCACTGCAGGGGTCAGCAGAGACACAGAACGCATTAACGTACCTTGTGTAACTTTTAAAGTTAAATGTTGAATGTCTGTTTAGATAAAGTATAATCATGATCTTGAGAGGGCTTGACTGTATTTTTATTTTTCACCTCCATGTCAAAGGTCTTACGAAGTTGCAGTTCCTGGTACAGTTTTCAAAATACTTTTTATAAGCAGGAGAGATTTCTTTAAACAGCGTTGTAGACCTGTCATTGAGCGTTGGGACTGGGTTTCAAATTCACCTTAGATACTAATCAAGTTCATACAGTTTTAGGGAATTTTACAATTAACATGCCAGGCAACGTAAAGAAAATAACATGCAGAGATTAAGGTGGAAACCTCCTGTTTTTTTAATTGAAATCCTGTCTCAACCTTGGATTTCAGTTAAGAGGACACAGGGTCTAAATGCATCCTTTGGGAAGTTATTTCTTTATGGGAAAAATTAACAAGACCATTTATAATAACAATCACATGCTGTAGTTTTTGAAGGATTGTACATTTACCTTAATTAAGCCATGGTCTTTGGAACAGGCCTGTCTTTTAATGAGCTGTTGTTTGGCTTATTTAGTTCTATAAATGCGATATTTTAATGAGTAAAGTCAATAGCAGATCATTAGAATAATAAAATAAATAAAGTGATAATAACATTTGAACTTCAGTTCAGAGCCTCTATGGACTGAACTGCATCTGGTATAAGTAACTTATATTTATGTAAAATAATTGTTTTGAATTAGTAATAATGCGTATGTATATTTTAATGAGAAGCAAATAAAAATAAAACAGCCACATGAGTTGCGATACTCCTATAAATAGCAGACATGTTCATGAACAATTTATGTGACACAGATTTAAAAAAAATATATGTTGAGATGAATTCATGATCTGTTTAGGAAAGACTGCATTTATGTCTATTAGTTACCTGGCTTTCAGCGTGATCGTTTAATATTGTTAAGAGGAAGCAATCCACGCTGTAGGACTTTTTACAATATGGTAATTAGCTAATTTTAGTGTAGGCATCAATGGGATATGAAGGATAGGGGATTTCTAAACCCAGCACAGAAATTAGGAAATGTAAAACCTAAATATGGTATAAGGATTTGAAAAAGGAGAATTCGCCTTGAGATTTTTTACCCTGTGGTAAAAAGTGTTTCATCAGTCATATTTTCTTAAGATCTTGTTCTAGCAGAAAAGCAGTTAATGAAAAAAAAAAAAACACCTGCTTGTTCCTAAGGCTATTTTCTTTGTTATGATGAAAAACATGCAGACTCACCTGTTTCTGCTTGCCTACATGACAGCCTTATTTAAAAAAAAAAAGTGTTGCACTCATTTTTCTTTCCTTTCAAGACATTACTGTTTTATGTATTTGAAGGTTTTAGTATATATTCTTTTACAGAATGCATCCTAACCAAAAGGTTCCACATTTACCTTGTTGTATAAATTGGGTAGCAGTTGCCACTCATAATTCAGGGACATGCATTCAATGTTTTTTCATGATATACAACGCATGACACTAGAACATCCTAGGGCAGAGCAGCTCAGTTTGTCAAGACAGAATAATCACAAACACTTACACATATGTATGCACACAAACCAGTGAGACCAAAGTTTAAATCCTGTCAATCCTGTCTCCTTGGTCCTTGTCTATTTTTCACTGCATGCCTTTCCTGTATTGAGGCTGTTTGTTTAATACTGCAAACAGAACAACCCCTGTTTTTACCTTCCTTTTCAGAAACAACACCACTGGAAGGTGTTTAAAAGTAACATTTTGCATTCAGTCTGATTTACTCTTTTGCTTTTGCTCCAGAACAAAGTTTACACAAGTTTTTAGAAAGGTTATCTACTATTTAATTCTATCAGCAGTATTTCTGTTCCCTGTTTTATTGCGCCAATAATCTTTTTGATCCTCGCTTGTGTTTCTGATGATATGCAAATTCTTAAAATACAATAATCTACTGTTCCTGCAGGTCACATGGTCTGACTGCAGCATTGACATCACTAGATCATTGGTGTACTCGTTTTAGAGCTCATATCACACCTACATTGTTCTGTGCCATTACATTTTGATACAAAAAAAAAAATGGACTGTTTTCTTTCACCAGAGGTAACATCATCTGCTTTCTAGTCTCGTAACACATTTGTTTTCCTTTTCATGTTTCATTACCAGGTATCTGTGGTTTTACAACATTTACTAAATGCAAATCTACTCCAATCATGTTAGTGCAGTCTGTAGCATGACTAAAGCCTTCCTGCCCAGAAGCCAATTTAGTCTTGTTTATGAAGAACCGCACAGAAGAGAATAGAAAATCACTGTGTCCTATTTGCAGCAAGTGCAGAGAAAGAAAAGGACTGTTTTAATGTCCATTTTCCATCCCATAGCGTGTCTCAGAAATTCAAAACATTCCCTTTTGAACTCAAAGAATCTCTATTGCTTTACTCAGCCTTTTAGCCTTTGTCCAACATATGGGCATATTTTAAATTGCAGCTTTTAAGTTGACTTGTTATTTCTTTATTAATTACTTTTCATTTTAATTCTGAACAACAATCGTCATATAAATGAAAAAAGTACTGTATACAATAGTTTTACTGAGAATGCTACGGTAACCCAGTACTGTAAATAACAATTTGTATATACGGCACATGCGCTGTTTGTGTATGTATTTATTATTATTTTTATTTTTATTTTTATTATTATTATTATTATTATTATTATTATTATTATTATTATTATTATTATTATTATGTGAATTGGCAAATGTTTTCTGTGCAGCTTCACATTCATTCTGGTCCCCAGGTAGTGTAAGTAATTGCTCATTTCTGGGAGGATCATCATACTTGAAGGATCATCTGTCGGATTGAAGAGATGCGAGATCTGGGAAATCCGGCAGTATACTCTAATTTAGGGGGCACAATTTAAAAGACTCTTTATTTTACAGTTAGGTGTGTATTAAGACATACAGGAGAACCCTACTGCTTTAATATGTGAAACACTCTAAAAAGGAAAATACAACAATCTGTATTCTATATGTTTCGTTCTGGAGTCCATGCAACTTGCAATTTACCTGCCTCTCCCTTCTGTTCAGTGACAGATAATGAGTGTAACTTACAAGCCAGCTGGTACTAGGAGGTGCATCCTGGGAAATAAACCAACATGGGGAGCTGATCCCATGCAGTACTAACATGATGATTGAGTAAGGAACAGCATTGCAACAACAACAGTCATCATCATCAGACAATAATCGGATTTTAAGTCGTTCTTGGATCGAACCCCCTATACAATTGCTACCGAGCCAGCGACTCCCGATCTATCCTCCGAGACAATGTGATTGCTTCTGGCTGGCCCTGTGTGCTTGTATGTGTGCGTGTTTTAAGAGCTCTACTGGGGAGGTGCAGCACTCCCTGTCTTTGCCGGATGATGGACAGGAACTACCCGACTCCAAGCTTCCCTGACCCGTTAGTTCCACCAGCACAGACTGCAGCTTGGGCCTACGAGCGCAGCACAACAAGCATCAAGCCGAGGTAAGGGAAGCAACGAAGTGATGGCAGCCAGCTCCCAGGAAAAGTCCGGGGATGCGGCCCTCGTACAGCAAGCTCGTAAAGTTAACATTCCGACATAAGAGACGCGCCGTATTCTTGTTTTTTTTTTTTGTGTGTGTGTGTGCACGTGATATTATAACATAAAAGAGTTACGTATTCGGTTATAAAAGGAAATGGAGGACTTTGAGAAATGGTTACATAGTGACACACTTACTGCACTGTTGCAACTTTGGAAATGAAAGGTAAATGGAAATGTAGGTATATGGATACATTTTACATATTATGGATACTCTAAAATACACCGTAGTCATTTTTTATTCTGCTGTTTTTCACTCAAGTTGCGTAGATCCTGCCGGGTTTTTAAGTGGCTATATTGACATACCCTTTTCAAAACGGTAATTAATAATAATACACAATTATTATTTTTTAAACAATAGCTCAATAAATAAATACTGGTATTTTAAAATTTATTTGTGGCATTTATGGTTTATTCCCGAAACGTATAACGGGAAAAGCGCAGAAACAGGTATTTAAACAAATCATGATAATAAAAGACAACGTAGATTACGTTTTAATAAATACGTAGAGCTACAGTTCCTAAATGGAGGCGTGGTCCTGTTTGTCAACACCAAAGTGTATTGACAACAGCATACTGTACAGTGCAAGAAAAAATAGGCCTACACTACATTTTTTTTCCCTGGGTTGATACTAAAATAACAATTTATTCAAGTGGGGATGTCGGTTTTTGGAGGTAAACATACGAACCAACCCTTCATCTAGACATCATGCTAGTATCTCGATTCTGTTGAGCTGGTCGTGTACATTTCGACCTATAAACGGGAAATTTTAATATGAGGTGTACAATTTTGAATTGGCTTTGAGGTTGGTTTAAAAGTGAGATGTATTTGCTTTGGTCTTACAGAAGTATAGCATTATTATACGCACAGCCCAACACAATACCTTGCCTCAAAAGTGCATGCTGCATATGGACATTTTAGTACAGTTACATTATAAAATAAAACGTAATTGTATTGTTGGGTCCAGGAATATTGCATGACGTAGGCTAGGAGAATCTGCTGAAAACACTGTTGTGGTTGATGTTTTAACAAAACCAGACACTATCTAGTATTTACAAATATGCAGAAAGACCCACATACACCCAAAGGATCAAGTGAAAAATAGACATTGTGATGAATATACAGGTACCATTTGTATTTGCCAGTTTAAAAAGCTTATTAAAATGTCAATTTTAAGATGCCCAGAATAATGGGTGAACTGCAAGTGACTGTCTAAACAATAAGTGTATTTTTTCATTGCTGTGCCATATGGCCAAAATGATTTGCCTGAAAAGGATGAAAGTGACATTTACCAATGAACTGACACTGAATCTCTGGATTAACAGCACATATCGCACAGCAGAAGTATTGTTTTAAAACAGGAGGGAAATAGTATAGTCCTGTGTCCTGTCCAGGAAACAATGCAGCCAAAATATAAAATAAGATCTACCAGTAAAATATTCACACTTATTTATATATCTAAACGTGCACTTGTTTGTGTTCAGTAAAGTACAAAGTCATGTATTTATTATTGGTTAGCAAGGAGAACAATACAGTACATGTCCTATAACTTCATTTACAAAAATGGCATACACCATAATGTGGTTTGCAGCTGTGTTTTATTTTCAGGTAGAAACCTCACAGATCTACTGTGCTTAAAGTAGACATGGTAAGTCTTCTGTTTTGTCTATAAAGGAGGCGTAGCAGCAAAAAAACAAACAGTGTAACTAACGCTACCCATTCTTCTCTGCTGGATAGAATCTAACAAAAACTTGCACCTACTGTTCACTGTGTTTATTAATGTTTCATATAATAAGTGCATTCATTTTTTATAAACTATTCCAAAAACATTTTTTTTGAGGATTTGATGGTGGCTTATTTGTGTGGGACAACCACTCTACAATATTTAAAAAAAAAAAAAAAAAAAAAAAGTACTGAATATTGCCCCTAATGACTAATATATCCTATTATTCATGACCATATAAGTTGTGTAATGTGTTGTGGTCGCATATGATCTGTACATATCTAGTCTACCAATTACAATATAATATGTGACCACAAAAAAAAAAAAAAAAATTCACATGTGCAGGTCAGGCCATCATACTGAGTATAGTACACACAGCCGTGAAATTTGAGCATAGATGAAACCACAGTTGTTTTTGAGTCAGGCATTGTAGTTTTTCTGCAGAACAAAGCCTGGCTGAGGTTACCAAGAAAAAGGAAGGGATGTGTTGAGCTTTTGTCAGGAAGAGATTTCAGTGCTTAGGTGTACTCCATTAAAATAAAGTTGCCCCAACAAAAAGGCATAAAGCGTCCCTTTTTTCTTTTTGAACCCAGGGGAGCCAGTAATTGCTTGAAAGAATGTTGTTGACTGCTTAATAATATATGTAATACATATAAAAAAATAAGATCCATCCATCTAGTCTTCTCCCTAATAATTACTTTTATAGAATTAAATATTTTTCCAGGCTGCTTGTCTGTGTCTAGTTACTATACATGTTCGATGTACAAAATGTGTTGGATAATGGGATTGTTCAAACAGAAGTACCTTCAAAGAATCAATGAGCTATGCAAGATCATTTGTTTTCTGGTTTATAAATCTGGTCTAAGTGATTGTCGAGGTGAATGCAGAATTTAACGATACCGATCATATCGGTGTGTGGCATCTCATTCTGGTTTCCGTTGGAAGGTGAATCTCACTTACAGTCTAGCCAATTATTCTAATGCAACCAAACAACACTAATATAGTTTAGTGTCTCATGGTTTAAAAAAAAAAAAAAAAAAAGTTTAACATGTTTAAGAATGATATGCCCTTGTAATATCTGAATATCTGTTAAGCGAGTTTGAAGATGTCATAATCTCCAATGTGGCAATTTGTTACAGCAGTATGTACCTGCAATACAGAGGGGAAAAATGACAGGCAGATCTCAATATGGGAAGGAAGCATCTGGCCCTGCATTTAAATCTACCCTGCCAGTCTTTGCATATGATTATAGAAAGTAAAACCTCTCTTCTGTAGTAGTTTTTTATAGCGCATAATCGCGTATAAATGGATTCAGATTTCACAAGAATTTGCGATGTTTGAAAACGTTTCATCCTAATCAGGTCATTTCATGTACAAGGTTATTAATGCCTTCTAATGAAAAGAACCTGCCCCTCAAAGGAGCATTCTAGAAACCTGGGCTGCTTTGTTTTAGTTCTTCTCAGTCTCAGCAAGGCAGGGTGTCCAGCTTTGTTTGGTTGGTTATTTAATGTACTATGAGGGTATGAATATGAACATGTTTTCCTTGTATTTAAACTGATTTAAGCAAAAGTACGTACTAGTTCTGTGAAGTGTAGGTCTGTGTTGTAGGGCAGGAGGGTTTGAATTTCCCTAATTAAGGCAGCATTCATGGCTCTAATGTATGGGTATGCTTTTGTGACAATGGCCAATCGTACAGCTTGGTTATTACATTTCTCAGATATGAATCCAAAACCATATTTTTGATCACTTGTTTTTGAAAGGAAACCATTTTTTTTCAAATATGAAGCAAGATAAACTTATTATTATTATTATTATAATAACTACTGTGTTCTTTTAATTTGTAAAAACATAGGTTCACACTATGTATCGTGGCATTGTACAGAGAGAGCAGACTAACTTGAGCATGTATGGGAGTCTGACGACAGTAGACTTGGCTGAGCAGACTCTATTACTTCAACCCAGTGGCATGTTTGAACATGGAGAGTCCAGTTCTGGACCTCATCTGCTTTGCATTCATGAACAGTGACTCTTATTACACTGGTTGTGGAGCATTTTTCAAGGTACTGAGAGAATTTTTGTAGTTTTTTTCATGCAAATTACTTAATGCCTTCGTACATTAAAGCATGTTAAAGTGGAGAGGTATGTAACCCAAGATGAGACTAGAGGCATGCACAGCCACACTGTGACAAAGATTTGTCAGATCTTGTCAGCACAAGGTTCAGGCAGAGGCAGTGATGAGATGTTACCCTGAAATGTATCTGCCTTTTCATTTAGAGCCCAGCTTGTTGAGAGAGAGTCTTGAAGGTGAGATCCCTCCGTTACAAGCTGGTGTCTACCATCCAGACAGTCATTTCTTAGCGGAAATAGTTACCATGAAGCAATTGTAATTTTACTGTTGAGTTATTTTTTCATTAATATTACAATACAGCAGCACATTAAATACCAGTTAGTAGGTGGTGCTGTGGTACTGAGGCAAATTGTGAAATCTTTGTTTTATTGCATGCTAAAGCTGCCTACCAAAGTGTTTGATAGCATGTTACCGTGTAGTTCCTCCATCTTATGATCTATTAAAACATGTAACCTGTCAACATTAGGAATCTAAAATGCTTCTGTATTGTAAAGACTACAGCAGTTGGGGTGATTTGCAGAACCACATGTAAAATATGTTAATTTTTTCAGTTTGCTGGTTTCCTTAGACCGTTTTTTTTTTTCTTCCTTTACAGTGTATGGACTTTGATCTGTTACCAGGGTATTGCATGTTAGTTTCAATAATAAAAAAAAAAGTTTTCTAAATAAGCTTTTTACTACAAAGTGTAAATTGCTCTGTTTTCTGGCGCCAAAGCAGTGTTTCATGAATCTTTTAGGGAAAGCAAAAGATTATGTAAAGCCCAAAGGTTCAAGTTTTTGTTTGTTTGTCTTTGGTTTGTTTTGTTTTTTTTTCCTGATTCGTTGACAGTTGCATAGCATTTCTTTGTGCAGATGTTTTTTTTTTTTTAATCTGTCGTGGAGTTAGTTCGTTTTATGCAGTTAGTATAGTCTGTGTCTCTGTCGACTTGCACCGATCAGTCAGTACACATGTTTAGTGTTTAAAAGATTTTATTTTTAAATATTCCATGAGGTTGAACTACATTTTACATCTTTTTCTATTAGCAATGCAATTCTCTTTTGTTTCTTTATTTGGTCTTGCACACACATAGTAATCAATAAAGGCAATGAGTGATTCAATAACTATGAATTACTACCTACAATAATGAATGTACTCGTGTACACACACGGTCTTCACTAAAGTCCCAATTTAAAGACAGTATGTTTCACTGTAACGCTCAACATGAAATTGTTAGCTAGGTGGCTGATTTTTTTATTTTTTTTTAATTAGCAGTGGGAGAAAACCGCTTCAGCAAGTACAGTAGAATCTGCCAGAACAGACGGTCGCTGAGCTTACTAGGTTGGATACTAATGAGAGCATAAAAATACAAAAGAAAAACAAGGGAAAGGCAGATACTTAAGAAAGCTGGGGGACTGTATAAATGGATTTGAAAACGTGAAGGATCTGGTTTGTCAGAGCCAGTGAATGTTTTACTTTTTAAGCATGCAGTAATAGTTCTGATTGTGATATTTCTAATTGTGTGCCCTTTTGTAAACAAGACCCTCTGTCTGTGAATGCTAGAAGAATAAAATATATTATCCATTTTATATTATGAATGCTTATTCACCACTGCTACACCCCCGTTAGAAAGTTAACTTTTCCTGCATTTTTTCAACGCAAGACTGTGACCGTGAGAGGATATGTGGACATGTTGTTTTAAGTACTCGCCCAGAGGCCTACTGAGACACAGACATCAACTAGTCCTCGTCAGATTTAATTTGCCTCGGGCGAATGTGAGTTTCTAACCCTGCTATATGGCACCAGTCTTGTCTGTCGGTGTCACACGATATTCTTAAGCACATGTTATTGATAGTATCGGAATCTGTTTATGACATCATGGCAGTCTACTTTTTCATGTAGTCATTTGTAATAACAGCCTTGGCGTGGGTGACTGACACTCTTGTTTTAGGAGAAGTAGTCTCCATTCTGAGCCATTGACATGCACACAATTTAACATTTGCAGGGCGTGTAAAAGTCCTGTCAAGATGAAAATTCTCATTCATTATTCATTTCAATTGTATAGGAACCCTTTTGTTATTCAATCTATTTGTGCAAATGTCATGTTACAACAGTGCTGGTATTATATGCCCCACAATACAATTTAATAGGAGTTCTATATCTAATTTGTTATAGTCCCAGGGTCATTTTAGAAAACTGACTAGTCAGCATGGTGGCAAAAGACAACGCACCGGTAGTATTCTGTAAATGTTCTTTAGTTTAGTAGTGTGCTAGATAGCACAACACCACCACAGTTTAGCACAGCTGTCAGTCGCTGTCAGGTGCTTGAGAGAGGCCCAGGACTGAAAGAACTGTAAGGGGGTGAGCATCATTACTCACGGCTGCGGGATGTTGCCAAATTAACAACATTTAGAACATTTTAAAACTGTTTAATTTAAGGGCGCACCGATAGGTATCTTATTGGCGTGGCACCGATATATGAAAAAACACAATCGGCTATCGGTAGTTTTTGTTATTTTAGCCGATAATGTACACCGATATTCATGCTTGAATTTCTTCCAGCACATCATTTTAATGTTTGGTCAGACACACTTACTAAAAATGCCACAAGAACACTGACACTGATTTTCTCAGTGCTGTGTAACGTGCGATCAAAATGCAGTAAACACGTCTCAAAAGAGCGGTGTTTGGATTTCGTGTTTTAAATATCTGAATAGGATAGCGAGCTGTGTGCAGAACAGACTTGATGCTACATTAAATCCAAAGATGAACTGCGAGTAGAGAATATTCTGATGCTTAAAAAAATATATTATTATTATTATTATTATTATTATTATTATTATTATTATTATTATTATTATTATTTGTAGTTTAGACTACATGAAGCCTATACAGTTACCAGACTAACATTCACTCTAAGTAATGCTTTGTAGTTGGTTTCAGGCTGACAAAACTGTAATAAATATAGGGGTATTTATTGTTCGTAAGAAAATAGTATTAACCAGGCAAATTATTGTTCAAATGCAGCATCGATACGTGGTTAGTTACAACACTGCCTCTGCGATGTCTCTGCTCCGTCTCTCTCTCTTTGGCAGCTTGGCATCACTTCAGGACCTCCGCAGCTCACTTGATCAAACCAAGGAGTTGTGGGCACTCTAAACATTAAGTAGGAATTAGGCTTTGTATTTTTTGTTTATCTTGCTGTGTTTGTTTATCTTAAACTGCATTGGTTGCGGGTGTATTAGGCAGCATTTTGAAGCTGTAATTGATTACTGTGCCGTCTTGTTTAGTAATAAATTCAAGTTTGATTGAATTTTGTACCCGGATATTTTCATGACATCCTTTTGTTCTTGATTAAGTGAACAGTTTAAGCCGTGCTGCATTTTTAAGCTGTGTATGCTTTTACTAGCAGAAATGCAAAGTGTTATTTTTGTGTTACTATGTTGTAAAACAAATGTATAAATTGCTGACAAGCACGCAATATAATACTACGTTATTCTTTGTATTCATTTTCTGAAGTAAATGCAACAAGTAAACAATACCTGTTCATTTGTCATAAATACAACCAGTAAACAATATCTGTTTTAATTGTTTAACATTTATAATTATAAAAGTTTAAATATAGGCCTTATGTCTTGTTCTAGTTTGCCTGCACTGTATTTATTATTGGTATGAGCTGATATGGATAGAGAACCATCGGCTATCGTTATCGGCCAGGAAAATCTTATCGGTGCACCCCTAGTTTAATGCATTTCGGTAGGAAGCTTCAGCAGTCACAGAGACTTTGTACCCGAAGTGATCAATTTTTGTGGACGTTTTCTTTTGACTAGGCAAAGATGACATTTTATGTAGCTGTCCATGTAGTTTTGTCAGTTTCGTCATTTGAGAAACGTACAACTTGCTACGTCAGGAATGCAATGGAGCCAAGCGTGCCCCCTCCTTGTATTATTATTTATTTATTTATTTATTTATTTATTAATTAATTATTTCTTAGCAGGCGGCCTTATCCAGGGTGACCTTACAATTACAATACAAAAAAAGATATCGCATTATTTTTTACATACCCATTTACCCATTTATACAGTTGGGTTTTTACTGGAGCAATCTAGGTAAAGTACCTTGCTCAAGGGTACAGCAGCAGTGTCCTCCACCTGGGATTGAACCCACGACCCTCCGGTCAAGTCCAGAGCCCTAACCACTACTCATAATTTGGCTTGCATTTTGTGTGTCACATAATGTTGGGTATGTAATGCTGTAGAGTCTACATGGCTTCTTACACAGTGGTGTTTTTGTTTTTCAGTTTGAGCTATGGAGCAACGCATCCATCACACCCTGAGCATGAGCTTCTCCACAGACAGTCCTACACCGCTTCACATCAGCTTCCTGGCTATGCTACAGCACATCATCCAGCAGGTACTGCAGAAGCATGTTTCACTTAAATCTGCATTGTGCCATTGTAACTGGAACCAAGTGATGTCATCCTTATAATGTCAGACCCAGTCTAATCAGGCAGGGGCCTGATTAGGCTGGCATTCCTGGTGGCACTCCCTTTTTTTCTTTTTATATAAACAATCCACAGAATTTTATGGTCATTGTGATATTTGTTTAAGACAAATAAGAGTTTGTCTTAAATAAATATTTAGTTAAGACTGCTTTATGGTGTAATTGTTATGGTTTAGATCGAGTGTTAGTTTCCAACTAGTCACGACTGCTTTCTGTTTTATAAAAGCTTACACAAAATATTGGCCTTCAATGTTTTTTCTGTATGTTATCCTTCAAGAATAACTTAGACAGCAGAGTTATTTTAATTGTCTATGTTAATGTGGTATTTTTTTTTTTTTAAACAATACCAGGGCTGTCAGGATTATTTGATGCAGGTTTGCACACTGGTAGTAACCCTACAGACACGTCAGTCATGAACTTCCTCTCTGCTCTTGAGTCGCGCAATCCACAGACTGGGGCTGCTGCAGCCTCCCTTCTTCCACAGTTCAGAACTCCCTCATGGCAGACAGGTAATACACCAAGTAGAAGTGGCTAACGTAGGCAAGACATTCCTCAAATCTGATTCTCTTTGTGTGTGTGTGCGTGTGTGTGAATCGGTGGTGTAGTGCTACAACTGCAAGAGCTGTTTCATTGTATGAAAGTGTCGGTATCGGATTCGGTGCGGGTTTGTCTTGTGTTGGTATCGTCAGGTTTGCAATGGTATACAAATTATGGTTTTGGTTCGATTTGTATATATTAAGGTGCATTACAATGTTCTTTTTTTCTTTTTTTTTACTTCCTTTTAGGCATGCATTCATCAGCTGCTGCAGAGTTATTTGTCACTGGAGCTCTACCAGCTCCAGGAACGTTTGCACCCACATCGGCGCTCTCTGCCTATCAGCACCCCAATACCTTCAGTACGAGGAACTTTGCCACTGCTCCATCGTTGACACTTCAAGATGCATCTTTCAGTCCACCCTCGAATGGTCTTTTGTCTCCTCATGACCCCTTACTGCAGATGAAAGCAGCGCAGGGCACTGTTCCAGCTGCCCTGCCATTCGACCGCATTGGAAGCACTGTCCTGAGCACCAGCATACCTCCTCAGTCATCAACATATCGTTCAGCCCAGGAATCCGCCCCTCATCTCTTACAGCCCCAGTTCAGTTTGCTGCCCTCGGCTCTTGGTGGTGGACAGCAGGTTTCCCAGCCTTACAGCACACCAATCTTCACAGGTTCCACTGCCTCCATCGAAAGAGCACTTCAGCGAGAATGTAGTGTTATCAAACACCATCAGCGGCCTTCCAGTACTCAATCGGTTCAGGCACAATTGTCAAGTGCTCAGCATTCCTTACAGGGTTACTTAACAAGTGGAAGTGGAGTATCTTTCCAGGATCCATCTAGGCAACCTGCGCTGCCCTGCAGTCCACTAGGAGATAATACTCAGGTGAGCAATGGAGGACCACAGCAGAAGGCATCACAAGCCACACTGGAACAAACTCAGGCTTACCCATCCACAATTCCCTCTCCAGGTTATTCATCTACATCTGCCACAAAAGCAAAAGACTGTTCTACCAAGCGCACTCAACGCGCGTCAAAGACAACCAAATCCCAAAGCGTATCCCCCAACGTGCAGCCACAGAGTTATTCTGCTTCTGCACAGAAGCAGAGCACAGTAATAGCCAGCCAGCCACAGGCATACTCTTCAGCACAACTACCTAATTTGATGTCAGTAAGCCAATCGCAGAACTATGTTACATCACAAAACATGCCCACGAGTGTCAGCCATTCACAGGTGTATTCTTCCAGTCAGTCAGAAAAGTTGCCTTCATTGTATAACTCGGAAAACCTGACACCTGTTAGTGAGACACTAAGCTACTCTTCCAGTCATCAACAGGTTTTGTCTTCAGTTGGACACAGTGAAGACTACTCTGGTCAAGCACAAGGCTTGTGTTCAGTTAATCAGTCTCAAAGCTATTCTTCCAGCCACTCTCAGGGTTTGCCTACTGTGAGCTATTCTGCCCAGTCACAGGGTATTTCATCAGTCAGCCCATCACACAACTATGCTTCAGGACAATCCCTCACTCTGACCTCACAGTCGCTTTCATTTTCTTCCTCTCGTGCCCAGAATTTGCCTGTTTCAACCCAGAATTATATTTTAATGCATTCATCGCCAAGCAGCCAAACAAAAAGTGGCTCATCACCTCAGTCTCATAAGTACTTGCCTTCAGGTCAGTCGCCTACTTTTTCTTCATCCTCGCATTCACAAGCTTTGCAGAATCACCGACCATCCTCTGACACAAAGCTATCGTACGGTAAAAGGAAGTCGGATTCAAGTTTATTTATCCTGTCTAAGCAGGAGGAAGGTGAATTTCCTATTCAAGACTTGCAAGCATTACAACAGGCTTCCCTTGAAGCATCAGCCCAAAGTCTTGCAGAAAGTGAACTAGTTGAGCAAAACACAGTGTACGCTGTCTCAAAGGCAGATGACAGATATAATTCACAGAGTGTGATAAGGAGCCATTCACGGCCTGAAGATCAAATTATTGGCTTAGTTCATCAGGGATCTAAAAAGGAAGAGAGAATGAGTTCTCATCATGGTCAGCATGTTAGTGGTGCCAACAATAGGGTAGCCCAAGACTTGAAGAAGACCTCTAGTTTAACACAGACATCACACGTCAACATAAGCACAGAAGATTTAAAACAGCACTCTCTCTTACATAAGGTACAAGAAACAAGACAACAAGACCATCAGTCCCAGGATATCAACACTCAACATCATGGTCAGCCTCACGCTTTACAGCAAGGCACCCAGCACATAAGACTACCGAGTGCTCAGGTACTCCTAGAGCCTGCACGAGATCTGCAGATGATTTTACTGCAGCAGTCTTTGCTTCATCAAGGCCTTGACCAATCTAAAATGCAACAGATCCAGGCACAGTACCTTCAAATGGAAGATCTCATTATTCATTCCAATGGAGGTCAAAATCAGCAGCACGTTCTTCCTCCGAATTCAGAGGTAATGAAAATAGATGCGACAGAATCGTCAAAATCACTTCAGCAACATTTAACGCCAAAAGATAATTTCAATCAACAAAGTCAGCACGAATCGAAGCATCACTTTGCTCTGAGTTCCATATGCTTTCCGGATTCAATGTTGCTGGGTGATGAGAGGAATATCTTGTCCAATGTTGATGATATTTTGGCTGCCACTGCAGCAGCTTGTGGGGTTACTCCACAGGAGTTTGCCAAACCCGGTTCAAGTGAAGGTGAAATTTCATCACTTGGGAGTCCCGCTGATTCAAAGTTACATTTTCAGTCGGTTGATGCAAGGCATGTATCTCCTAATTTCACCTCGCATTCTATAGTTGTAAACCCACAAAACATTAATATGACTTTAAGTGGTAGTCAGATGAATATGGGTCTCCATTCAGTGTCTACATTGCAGTCCAAGAGTTCAGTTCTCGAACACCAAGGTTTGGAGAATTCAGATCCCAGTGTACAGGCTGGATTAACCCCTCCAGCACTAAACTCAAGGCATGAGCTTGGAGATATTGGCGTGAGTTCTCTTCAAAAGAGCAGAAGCACTAGCCAAGAATCGGAAGAAGAAAATGATGAGAGACAAGCTCTCAGGGCTTTAAACCATATAAGTAATCCCGACTTTTCCGCTAGTGGGAGGAGTATAAGTGATGAAAGTGCTGCTTCAGAAAATGAATATAATTTAGCTGGGGAAGACTACGACCCAGCTGGGCTATTGAACAAGGCGAAGCGACAAATAAAGCCAAAACTGAAAGCACAAGCACATCTCGGAGGGACAGCAAACATTAAAATAGAGGAGGGGATGATAGATTTTTCTCCGGATGGTTTTCCAAAGAAAAAGTCCAAGGCAAAAGGGTCAGTTAAGCTGATTGCAGAGGATGAGAACGGCAATCCGAAACCTATGAAACGAAGTGGGCAGGGTAAGCGTCAAAACTCCAGAGGAAGTGACGCCAACTCTCCTTCCACCTCAGACAGCTGCTATGATAGCTATCAGCATCAGGAGAGAATTCGGCAAAAAATCAGAGAGGTGGAGGAAAAACAGCCGGAGGTTAAAACGGGTTTCATCGCTTCTTTTTTGGATTTCCTAAAATCTGGCCCTAAACAACAATTCTGCGCTCCCGCTGTCCGAACACCCAATCGCACAAGAAAACCACCCGTCACTTCCATACGGCCACCGTTTCCCCCACTGCCGCCTGCAAAGTCCCAGCCTCTGCCGGTACCTTTAATGTCTTCAGAGAGTGGTGGTGGAAGTGCACCAAAAAAACCTGAGGATGACCTGAAGAAGAACTTGGAAGCATTGCCGTCCTTTTCTTCCGATGAAGATGATTCAGTAGGAAAGAATCAGGATCTTCAGCAGAGCATAACCTCGGCATTATCGGCATTGGACGAGCCTTCTGAGAAAAAGATGAAATCCGGTAAATAACGACAGATGTAACAATGTTAGCAGGAATAAGATTTAATTGAGACAACTTTTAAGGTTGTAGTAGTTTAGTCTGAGTCGCAACAGTCCCCTTAGAACTATTTGTCTGTGGGGGGTGGGGGTGGGGGGGGACTCCTAGTCTTCTCAAATATTAAGAAAATAAATTGACCTAACTGACTTTGCTATTTGTTCTCTTCTCGCCTGCGTTTGGCCACATGTCATTCTATTGATTGATTGCCAAAAAGTTAAGATTTATGTGAATCCTTCCAGACAACACCCTTTCCAACATGTATTGGGCTATATAAATAAATGCAACCAACTCAGGTTGGACATTGTTTTGCCTGTTTACCCTTCCCATCTTCGAATACATGTAGAAAATGAAAATGCAGAAAGACACGGTGACTAGTACCACATTGAATGCATTTATGAGAATTAGCCAACTGTTGAACCATACTTAAGAACATAAGAACATAAAAAAAGTTTACAAACGAGAGGAGGCCATTCAGCCCATCTTGCTCGTTTGGTTGTTAGTAGCTTATTGATCCCAGAATCTCATCAAGCAGCTTCTTGAAGGATCCCAGGGTGTCAGCTTCAACAACATTACTGGGGAGTTGGTTCCAGACCACCCTCACAATTCTCTGTGTAAAAAAAGTCCCTCCTGTTTTCTGTTCTGAATGCCCCTTTATCTAATCTCCATTTGTGACCCCTGGTCCTTGTTTCTTTTTTCAGGTCAAAGTAGTCCCCTGGGTTGACATTGTCTATACCTTTTCGGATTTTGAATGTTTGAATCGGATCGCTGAGTAGTCTTCTTTGTTCAAGACTGAATAGATTCAATTCTTTTAGCCTGTCTGCATATGACATGCCTTTTAAACCCGGGATAATTCTAGTTGCTCTTCTTTGCACTTGGCAAAATATCTGGTTTTGCCGTTTCCTTATTAAATGTTTATATAAAAAGCACTAAGGTTGTGATCTTTTATAATTTTTATTTTTTTATTTTTAACCATAGAACAGGAAGCAAATCTCCTTGCCCCTGTGATAAAGCAGGAGCAACAACCTCCAGGTACACCGTTATCTATATTAAAGACGCAGGAACCACCACCTCTACCAACAGCAGCAGAATCCACCCCACAAGATGAGCTTAAGGACATTCCTTCCGACCAGCGGGCTGTGAAACAGGCATCTGCTGCAATCGAGGGCTCTACGGATGAAGAGAACTCTGACAGTGGAGGGGAGGGAATGTACAGGGAGAGAGATGAATTTGTGGTCAAGATTGAGGACATAGATAGCCTGAAGGTAATTCTAATAAAATGATCTGGGGTTTTATATAGGCTCGTAGACCACGACAACTCGAATATAGATCATTCAACTATTTGAGTAAAATAGAGAAAACATCCACAGAGAAAGGATGGCTATTTTTCAAAAATGTAGTCCTAACAAATACATCCCAAAAGTAGACAAATCAAAATCTAAAACCAAATGGCCAAAATGGTTTAATAGAGAAAAGGATATTAATGCAGCATGTGTCCAGTTTAGTAATTTGTTACTTTGGCCTTAAAGCCAAGCCTTGCTGACATGGAATAATGCCTGATTAATGGATTCAGTCTTTGTATGTTTGTTTGGTTAATCCTTTCAAAGCTCCCATAGTCTATGTAAACTCTCCATAGTAGAGTATGTCAATCTGCAAAATCGTCAGTTTAGATTTTCTCGTATTGTTGATATTGGTATCCAAATGCAGTCTTCAGTCAACAGAGATTACAAATTGAGGGTTGTGTTTTCAAAAATGTCCTTGGTAACAGGGATATGGTTCAGGAATCTGCATGTAAATGCTCCATATATATTTAGAATTGTCTGTTTACATTTTGTATAAGTTTGCATGTATTTGTTATAGCAATCAGTATGTTGTGGCAGTAATGGTGGAACTGCAGCTGTATTGCTGGCACAACAACACTTACTTCTAACTCGCCTGTTACCTGTTTAAATGACGGAATGATATT
Source organism: Acipenser ruthenus (assembly GCF_902713425.1). Classification (NCBI taxonomy): domain Eukaryota; kingdom Metazoa; phylum Chordata; class Actinopteri; order Acipenseriformes; family Acipenseridae; genus Acipenser; species Acipenser ruthenus. The sequence continues at coordinate 26,102,868 of NC_081216.1, forward strand.
GATAGTCCACCTCTTTATAAAGCTTATCAACCAATTTGGTATAAAAACAATTCACTTTCAGATTGATAAATGAGCAATGGAGTGCTGTGGGTCCATTAACTGGTGTATTTGACAAAGTGCAGTTTTCTTTTCTCCAGTTTCTTTGCTGAATCCACTGTTTTCAGTTGTCTTGGAAAATGGATCTGTTAAAGGGTTGCAGAATATAACTTTTTTGTTTTTATTTAAGTCTCTTTGGAACCTTGAATAAAAAAAAAGAATGTTAATCACATCCTGAAAAGGAATACTCACATTGTTGTTCTGATGCATTTTAGTTTGACATCTGCTAAACTCATGTTCAGTGTAAATAATATTTTATAAAACTCATTTGATCCTGTACAATATAGACTCACACAGTGGCTTCTGGATTTGTAACATTCAGCGGTATCTTCTGTTTGACATCAATTCTTGGGGTATTGCATTATCTCCATATTGACTACAGATTATTAAAATACATGTTGTGATTTTTCTTCTTTACAGATTACAATGAAAGCAGGGATAGAGCCTCCTGCTATATGGAAGGTACAAAAAGCCTTGTTGCAGAAATTTGTGCCTGAATTGAGAAATGGGAACAGGGTGTTTTCTGCAACCAACAGTGTAAGTTGTGTTTTATTTATTTTTTTTGTTTGTTTTTTAAAAGTGCATGTTGAAAGTGACTTGTCCTTACTGATGTGTTTTCTATTTGCAGTATCTTGGTTACTTTGGGGACGCAAAGACCAAGTACAAACGGGTGTATGTGAAGTTCTTGGATACTGTAAACAAGAAAGAGTATGTACGAGTGTGCAACAGGAAGCCGAGATGCAAACCTGTGCACTCAATGAGGTACATGACTTTCTTACTGGACTATGAGTTTGTGTCTACAATACCTCCCCCCCCCCCCCCCCGTTTCCTTCACATGGAGGAAGGTTACTGATTTATTCCATGTGATACACTGAGCAATTACTAATAGCAGCAACTCAGGGAAACTGAATTATTATGCTACACCACCACTCCCATTCATTTAATTTGACTGCAGCTTATACTAAATGTTAAGAACCAACTGTAAAAATAAGCATTTAATCAGACTTTTTTAGGTGCTTTTGAAATTGGATACCTGTTTCATGTCATTCATTTTGTATGCATTCGGTGTGTTCACAACATGCTTACTGTACCTTCTCAGGAGTGTCCAGCCTAAGTTCAGCAACAGGCCTGTGTCTGATTTGGCTTCTGCTCCCGCTCCTGAAGCTGTGGTACCTAAAGCTGCATCGATTAAAGTCTCTACACCCAAAGCCAAACAGCAGAAAGTCAAGGCTGAACCACCGCCAAAAAAACGCAAAAAATGGACAGAAGAATTTACACCATCTCCATCTGAATCCTCTCTCGAGGCACAGAGTGAAGACGATGGTAAGTGTGTGGAAAGAACATTAGATTAAAAAAAAAACTAATGGCAGCTTTTACTTTTTTTTTTTTGGTAGTTGAAGTACATTAACTTGTAGGGGTGATTGTTCCATTTCACCACTTCAGAAAGCCTATTAAAAATACATTTTAACTTTTACTTTGTCAGCGCCACTTGGGCACCGTTGTCCCTCTTAGGAGTTCCTAAAGACTGCTTATTAACCAATTGAGCTTTGAGCAAAACAATTACAGTGCTGCTTCTATTCCAGAGTTTACTCCTCCTGTTCCATTTGCAACTCGATTCCTGAACACCAGGACCATGAAAGAAACATTCAAGAGCTACATGGAGCTGCTAATCAGTGTAGCCTTGGATGCAGATGTGATAGAAGCGCTAGAGAAAGCCAAGGGTAAGCCTGGACGATGGGGACTGCATCAGTGGAGACGCGTGATTTATAATTATCAGTATTATCATTGTTATTATTTATTTGCTGTGTAAAGGAGGGTTTTATTACTAGGAAGTGGTCACTTGCATTCTCAATGTGGTCCACATGCTTGCTTTGTGTTGCAGATGAACTGCTTCTGCCTCATGTGAAAAGGGTTGATGGTATGATTACTGACAACAGAAGGAGACTGCTTCCAAAACTACGTGCTGCACAGATGTTTAAGGTAATGTTATTTTTTAAACTGAGGGGAGGAGGGGGGCACTCGTTTGTGCCTCCTCCATTTTAGTACAGAAGGCAAAATTATGGATGAGTGTAGCAAATCGATTTATCAGAATTATATTCAGTCTGAGCAATGTGGCACACAGCTATACTTAAGAAGAAGAAAAAAAAATTCAATTTCTCTGCAACCTGTAGTCAAATAAAAAATAAAAAAAAATAAAAAAAATATAGCAATAATATTTACAGATTATGAACTGCTAATTTTCATTTAATTTAATTTTATCCCCAGGGTGCATTGGACAGTTTTCCAGAACTGACGGTTGTGCCAGATTTAAAAAAGGGTGAAAACACTACATGTAAAATACAGCTGAGTGGGAAGGCTTACAACAAGAGGACACTGAGAGCAGCTAAAGCTTCTAAGAAACTGCCACTGGTGGGTACAGCTGGGCTTGGAACATAACGCACACACATATATATATATGCCTTGCACTAATATGGTTTTACTTATGTATCCTATAAAACTTATTCTTTACATTGCGACCATTTTGCGTCATTTTTATTATAAAAAAAAAACAAAAATATATATGTTTAGCAAGTAAAATGTTGAATTTAACCATATGTTCAATTCATGTTTGTCCAGAAGGTGGGGATAGTGATCTTTACTCTTATTATTATTATTATTGTTATTATTATTATTATTATTATTATTATTTTTATTCACGTTGCATTTTTCTTTTCATATCTGATGCGTGAATCAGTGTTGACTTGTATTTAAAGACCTGATATTCTGAATGCGACTCATTTTTGCATTATGTAATTATGTTTTTATTAATATAGCAATATCATTCGTTTAAAAATGATGTGGAAATATAAAGTAAGTGTCATTCTCCGCTGCTCGTTACGCAGTACAAGAATACTGAAGATGTTGGAAGATATGGATGAAATATATTGAATTTCAACTTGTGTCATTCTCTCTGCAGGAGTATACAGTGGATAAGGACAAAACACAGTGGTTTTCTTTGTATCATTCACTCCAGCATTACAAATACCACACATACCTTATGTGTAAAGATGAGGTGAGATCTTTATATTTTTCAAGTGGTTTCAGGAAATGTAGTGGTGAATACAGTAAGCAGGCTTACGAGTGAAGAAGGAATGCCCAGCTATTATGTGATCAGTTGTTGCTGAAGATTATGAATGTACCTGATAAAGATGTTGCATCTCATATGGCAGTGGTTGATGCTGAGGTGTCACGGTAATGACTCTAATTATAGCCACGGAGAGTAAATTTAAAATGTTGTTGCTATTATACATAAAATAGTGGGGTTTTTTTGTTTGTTTGTTTGTTTGTTTTTTTTAATGAACGAACATGACTTCACCATTAAAGCGAAATCTGTGGCTTTTGTTTTCCTCCACAGATTTCAGCAGTTCAAAAACAAAATAAGGATTTAGGTCAGGAGGAGACAGTACAGCTCTGCATGAGAAATTCCAAATGGGTGGAAACTCTTTTTGAGAAGTTTGGTGAACTTCTGACACAAGTACAACAGACCTGTTTATAACAGATACATCAATTGTCTCATCAGTTCGTTTTAAAATAGCATTTTATTAATAAGCACTAATAAATTATACAATAAAGACCTGATGAAATGATGAAAAGTCGAAGCTCTTACATTTGGGCATTTTTGCTTCAATAATGGATCCTGCACATGGTGCTGACAACAGACTGGGACTGTACGTACTCTATTTAATATACATCACGTTTTGTATGCTGGCCAATGTTTTGAAATGGGTTTTCTACTTTGTAATTCTTTTGCTGTAATGAGTACTTTTATTTTTAGAGACTTCTTCTATAACTGATCAAAGTGGCAAACATGTACTACGTTGTTGGTATAGGAATAAAAACACTTTCAGTGGAGAAAACTAATTGTTTTAATTCTTTTTTTTTTTTTTGCCTCTAGTCGGTCACTAAAGAAAAATAGGAAAACAAATGGTGGTGGTAATGAAAAAAATATATCAATTTCTACAATGGAATGCCAAATTTATAAAGAATATTGTACATTTTGTAAAGAAACCCGCTGTGTCATTAGATTTCTTAAAACAAAGAAATTGACATAATATAGAAAAGCTTTTTTCATTTTGCTTTAAAAGACTCCTTTTTAGTATAACGGTGTTCAATGGACTGAACATGGAGTTGGTGCAATCCTAAATCTGCTTTTTTTGTGACAAATTATATTGTATTGAAATGCAATGACCTTAACTATTCTCTGTTTTGAATAAAAAAAAATATTTTGCCTTTTATACTTTTTTTTTTTTTTTTTTTTCTTAAATGTAGCCTACATTTTATCTCGCTAATAGTTGTATTTTTCACAAAGAAACTATTGTGGTTGAATTTGTTTCATGTATCTTTTGTAATACACTTTTCATTGTTTCCAAAAAATCTCTATACATTTATGTTGATTTACATATTGTATACAGTGATTTTATATATATATATATATATATATATATATATATATATATATATATATTAATCTCTTAAGGTAATCTTTCTTTGTTAATAGGAGTTTGCTTCATTGTTAACTGGAGTATGCATTCAGTATTTGACTAGTTTTGCTTTTTAAGTGTAGCTGTGTGTTACACACTGCAATTATTTTCTGATACATGAAAATAAATTTCCTACCAAACAAGGACAGTGACGTAGTGGGTACCTTTTATTACCTGTATGTCTGACATGCTCTTTATCCTATTCTACATTTCCACATCCAGGTAGACGTGCATAGCAGATAAGCCAAGCGCAGCTCTATTTGTAACTGTACCATCCTGAAAAAAGTGAAGAGGCTGTTAGTTACCGTATTTAGATTTTTAAATATTTTATTTACAGAAGGAAAGTAAATGTTATCCAATATCCCTACTATTCTTGTCAGTGCTTTTACAATGTTCAGTATAACAGTTACGTTACTGACCTGCATTCCTTTTGGCGTTCTGTTCTGTTCTGTCGCTTTACCTGTTGCTGTGGCAACGGGATGGACTGCACTGGCATCTAAATTCAACTTGAACAATTTGAAGTGCGACTGGCCGTTTTAATGACAAATGTCAGAGAAACGCAATGAAACTTGCATTTAGTTCTCTGGAGAAACTGCGTTCTTGGTGGGAACTACCGGCCTATTTCTTTACACTTCCAGCCTTTGAAGTTGAGGTAGGTACATTTGTGACTCTGTGTAATATGTATTTATTTGAAGTTGAGTAGGTACATTTTGTGACTGTGTAATATGTATTTATTTGTAATGTATTTGCAGTAGTAGGCCCATATATTTGGCCTATTTTGTTCACTTTTACAGTTCTAGTAACACAACACAGGAGGGCATTTGTTTTGTCCTCTTCTACATAATCCAAACTGTCACGTTCCACTTCAAAGTTACTGTGACTCAAACCCCTTCAGTCCCATTTACACGCAGGTTAAATAGTTGTTTTATATTCAACAGCCTGCTGCTGCTTTTCCAAAAAAAATGCCTCATCAGAGAACCACCAACAGTGTGAAGCGGTGAGCCAGCAAGTCCCAGCGTGTCCTAATATCTGCACAATACCAGTATGTCGGGGCCCAGAGAGAGAAAAACAAAAATGGCATTGAGGCCCCCTTAACTATAAAAAACAATGAGCTGGCAGCTCTACATAAGAGAACTTCTGAAGATTGTGTTGATAATCATATTCATGCTTCAGATTCCAGCCATGGTACACATGGCCAACCCAGAGCTGTCTCCCTTTCGGTTTGACAAACAAAATGAACACTCCGCCTTCACTAAATCCGAAGACTCGTTGATTATTTGAACACCATTCACTGTGTTCCCTTTGTTCAGGCTTGCAGTCCAGATCAATTGCTTTTGTATCCTGTTATAAGATAAGACCCTCTACAAGCTTTTCATCACCCCTCTAATGCTGTTGAGGTGATAAATCAACTTGTGAAACCAGAACAGTATCCTGCAACTCCATTCTTACAAGGAACAAACAACAATGGTAATATGCCAAGGTTAGTGCATGTAAATTAAACCATCTCAATAACCCACGTATTATATTATGAATGTATTTTTTAGATTTTAAATTTTAGATTTTATTTTGTTAGACAAAACTTTTCTTGCTGTAGTGAGGTTTTTGTTTTTAACAATACCATTGAATTCATGATAATGAGCAATATTACATCGGAGAAGCTGTTTAACCACCTGTCATTTTTATTTTTTAACTATCTGTAATTCTTATTTTGAATCCAGTTGCAAGATGTATTACTATTTCACAGTTGCACCTAATTAGCACTTGTATGTGTAGTTGCACAGATCAGGTATGTACCATGCAGTTTGGCTGTTAAGAAAAACACAACTGAAGAATTCAAGAATGACATTCAGCTGTATAGCCTCTGGAATCGTCAGTATAATTTAAGCAAGTACAGTCATCACAGTTCAGTCACTGGAATGCTCAGGCTTGAAACAGAGTACACTGAATAGTTCTAAATAATGCCATACAATATATTTAGGCATTTTCTAAATAGTGTATTTTGCATGTTTTAAAGCAAATAATTTGTTAAATTTATTATTAAAATGTGTTAATCAATCTTTAAGTTTATACATGCAATACAGTTTAACAGATTAGGAATATCTCTTACTGCAGACTAGATTTGGAGTGGTAAAATTGATACATTAATTTCCAATTTTCAATTAAAGATATAATGAAATTAATAAACAGGCACATTTTACTGTAGCTTGTTTCAGGTAAGTATCTTACTGCCAGCAGAGGGAGCTGTTTACTCTTATTTTCAGCTGAAACCTATCTTTAAAGATTGATGTATAGTACTATCCCCTCTTGGTCCTTCTAATAAACATATAATTTATTTTGTAATTTCTCCCATTACAGCTGTGGTATTCCCTCTAGACCTTCTAATAAGAATTCATGTATTTGACACACAAACCCTTTTAATAAGATGCATCACTACAAGAGATTATAACACACAGCCATCCTTCATATATCGTACCCTAATAAAGAATGCCCTTTTCAGTAACTTCCTCAAGCTTGCCTTTACATTGAGAATGTACACAATTCGAATAGAAGGAAAAGAAAATGCAGAGCAACCTATAACAAAATATTTAAAAACATCTTTTTTTCTTAACACTAGTGGTGTCACTGATGGCAGATTACACCTCCATTGTAGCAAACTGTTACTTGGACATGCAGGTACATAGGTTATGGGAAAATGCTCATTCATATCATGCTAGAATTGCATATTCTAGCAGAATATAATACGCTTTTCTGATTTTAAAAACAAATTACGTAATGTTGTTTTAAAAATCAAACTTTCTCTGTGCTTCTCTTGTTTTGATACAGGTAATGAAAAGGCAACCTTTTGTGTTGAAGTCGTACATTTGTTGGTGGGAAACACTTTAAATTTTATGTATTCATTTTGAGTTAACTGTAGGTTGTTTTGTAGGAAATGCATGAAAGGAATTGTTGAATAAAAGATATGCTGTTCAACACAGAGTTGCAAAAGCACTGGTTCCTCCATACAAAAACATATCTGTTGTCTGATTTAGGAATAAAGGAATTCACTGTTTGCAGTATATGATCATTTCAATTCAAATTGGAGTTAAGAATTCTGGGATTACGGGCATAAAAATGTTAAATATTTGTTATAAATGTCCAGTTTTCAGCTTAAAAAAAAAAAACTTGAATAATTATATAGTTCACATAGCTATGTAAGTGGGCAAAGACAGAGTAACCCATTGTGGATTGATTGGGAAGAGTTGCACTATGTTCATTTGTCTTTCTACAAAATACCTCAACACTGGTTTAGTATCATATTTTTTAATAAACAGTAAAGGTATCTCTAGCTGTACGGTACTTTTTTTTTTTTTTTCTGACTGCATTGTCTTGATATAGTAAGATGTTCTTTATAATTATATAATTTATTTCTTAGCAGACGCCCTTATCCAGAGCGACTTACAAGATCTCACATTATTTTTACATACAATTACCCATTTATACAGTTGGGTTTTTACTGGAGCAATCTAGGTAAAGTACCTTGCTCAAGGGTACAGCAGCAGTGTCCCCACCGGGGGATTGAACCCATGACCCTTCGGTCAAGAGTCCAGAGCCCTAACCACTACTCCACACTGCTGCCCTTTATGCAATGTTGTATTGTCTAAAACATGATTCTTAACACTATTATAATTTTTCTGGGTTAAAATCCAAAGAGAAACAGCCCTTATTTCAACATTGCTATATGGATTGTTTTCAAATAAGTATATGGTTAAGGTGCTGCGAGGCAGGGGCTAAGAAACAAAAAGAGATATTTCTGATTTGCTGTACCTCAGTAATTATATATATATATATATATATATATATATATATATATATATATATATATATATATATATATATATATATATATATATATATATATATATATATATATATATATATATATATATATAAACAATAGATTATGTATTACTTTGTAATGTGCTGTATGATTATTGTGTGGCCTCAAAAGACTTTATTTTATTTGTGTTGCATTGTTTGTTCAAAATAATAATAAAAAATAAAAAAGACTACAAAGCCTTTAAATTGGATACCTGTTTTATAATGAAAACATAATTGAGTCAGGAAAATGAGCTACTTGCGGTAACCCTGAAATTATATGGAAAGGAAAGAGAGAAGCTTTGCCTCCCCTACTGGAACAAAGAGCAGACATATTTTATATTAAGAATGTAATGAAGATTAAATATTGTACACATTTCTCTTGTCCAATCAGCACAGGTATTTACTGAAATTCTCTCATTGTTCTTTCTAAATTCTATCTAGCTAGCTATCTATCTATATTCAAGACTTTCAGATACAGTACTGTACATTTCTATTTTCAATTGACAAAGATTTATTTAAAGAATGTTTTTATATATATATATATATATATATATATATATATATATATATATATATATATATATAATATAATATAATATAATGGATTGATATTCATGAAACTGTACATTAAATATATCAACTTTTATTTTTTGTATCTAAAAACAGACTTTAGATTTGATTTGGTCAACTTACACCCAGCCAGTATGAACCACAGCTAGATTATTATTATTTTTGTATGTCCCATGTATCTGTGGTTATGCTGAGCTAACCTGTGATGCTGTAGCATGCTAAAAAAGAAACCAAAAACACATTATTTAAATAACGCATGCAAGTGAATGATTTGCTTTGTGAATTGGGGCCAATAACAATAACCTGCAATTAACACACAAGCCAGAGTTATCGTTACCTGTTATGATACTGTGATGTACAGCAGGATTCTGAGATAGTTGTGAATCTCTCTGCTGATGCATTCTGGTCAAAATGAACAGAGATAGCTAGATTAATAACCTGTTCTAAATAGATACAATGGCAGCCAGTTGTACATCAAATAGGTGAAATGTTTATGAGCCACAGCCAATGCAAGTGAATTATCATGTCTAGAGGATACTGTAAACACTCAACAGTGGTGTCATATCACATATCACCTTGTTTCCATGCAGGTTTGCAGTGTCCAGTGTCAAACACAGATACAAAACATAATGCAATGTAGAACAATCTGTATCGCGTGACTGCGAGATACCATAGTAAACCACATTCATGATCAGCATTTGCATGTTTTGAAATCTATTGTTTCTTAAATGGTAATACACTCAGAGTTGCATACCTATAATTAAGGTGGCTGTGTGGTCCAGTGGTTAAAGAAAAGGGCTTGTAACCAGGAGGTTCAAATCCCACCTCAGCTACTGACTCACTGTGTGACCCTGAGCAAGTCACTTAACCTCCTTGTGCTCCGTCTTTCAGGTGAGACATAATTGTAAGTGACTCTGCAGCTGATGCATAGTCCACACACCCTAGTCTCTGTAAGTCGCCTTGGATAAAGGCGTCTGCTAAATAAACAAATAATAATTAAACAAGGGCAAATATACAGGGCTTGGATACAAATGTAACCCCCCCCCCCCCCCCAAACAACAACTTTCATATCCTACATACATGTATTACATGGATTTTTGAATACATTTATGTCTGTGTTTTTACAAGCTTGTGTTTATTTCATGTGTTTTTTTTATTTCCCAGGACTATCCTTGGAATTGGGCAGAATGAGTTTGTTGGCGTATCTGCTGATTAGAGCAGTGCGTCAATTGTAATTTTGTTTGGGTTTCTTGAGAATGATCCACGTAGGGTGTGTTGCTGGTTTCTATTAAAAAGTTTGATCACTGGTGTTTTTCAGAGGAGTGTACTTTGTTAGGAATGTACATACCAATCTCTTGTTAAGGATCTGTTGGGAAGCTTTCAGATGTTCATCTGGTCTAACCCGTTTGGTAAAGCAGTGTGGAGTAGTGGTTAGGGCTCTGGACTCCTGACCGGAGAGTCATGGGTTCAATCCGGGGGGGGGGGACACTGCTGTTGTACCCTTGAGCAAGGTACTTTACCTAGATTGCTCCAGTAAAAACCCTGCTGTATAAATGGGTAATTGTATGTAAAAATAATGTGATATCTTGTAATAATTGTAAGTTGCCCTGGATAAGGGCGTCTGCTAAGAAATGTAATAATAATAAAGGTTATTGTATATATATTTTTTCCTGACCGCCTGATGCTACAATTTACAGTCGAATTAGTTTGCTGAACACACACTTTTTTTGTATAACAAGTTGAACATCTGAATCAGCCGATTATCAAACATGCTAAAAAAAACCCATTGAACAATGGTATTTTTTGGCATACATGGTGCCTAATTTTAGAAATTGTTTTTCACATAAATATACAGCAGCACGCGTGATCTAGCCTTTCAGCAATGCAGTTTAGTTATGAATGAAGAGTGTTTTCTCAGGCAACTAGCTGCTCCTAACTGTGAACAATGCTTACAGGGGTTATGTTGTCTAATGCATAATTACACCACACTTTATGGTATTATTATTTTTAAATAGTAACATTAAAATCAGCACTGTTTCACACGTGTGGTTTGTAAATGATCATAATTGCTCTTTACTTTCTTGTTTTCGGTAATTGTAAAAAAATACATTTTTTGTTATACTGCACAGGTGTAGTTAGTTATTTTGGCCATTGCAGCATTATGCACCACACCCTTTTCTTTTTATGTGTGTAAAATATTTCAAAAACCTAACATTCTCTGATCAGTTACCCTGGTCCTATAGCCTATTGTTGTTTTTTATTGTTTATTTAATTTTTTTAATATGACAGTCAGGAAAGGCTAAATGATGAATTCCACTCTTCACCTACATTATGGCAATGCAGTGATACTGCTGGGGTGTCCTCTGAATTTCTTCCCAGGTCATTAAAATGTAAATGAACCTGTGTCTTGTCAGATTCCACCAGTGTTAACCAGTGACAATGCGCTACAGCCCATGACCTTTATCCACAACTCATATTTCACTTTTAATCAGAACACTTCAGAAGCATGACTCAACAATAAAAGCAGCCATGTTCTCACACACCTCTGCAGAGGCCAGACCTGCAACACCAATTCTGCACCAAACACTGAAGAGTGAACTGTAAACATATCATTTACCTGTTCAAGTCTGCTTTTAGTCAGAGCTGTGAAAAAGCAATTGCAATTCTTATGACAGTGACGACACATGACTTTTTAAAATGTATGGCAGGTGGTCTTGCATACCTGTACAGGTAGTTTGTAATTAAATAGGCGTGTGATTTTCAAGGGTTTTGCTACAAAATTTGGACCATTGTTTTCTTGATATTATCAAACTGGAAAGATTCAACAAAGGACTTAATAGCACCAAAGTAAATGTTTTAATATTAACAGTTCCATGCATTTCCTTTTCAGAAATGAAAATGTTAAATCTATATTGAAACTATGCCTGCAAGTTGTATCCATTAGTCTGTAACAAGTGCACTTGTGACACTGTTTGGCTTTAACTAAGTTCTTTGTATTTCAGAAAACACAGTTATTTTTCTTGCGTCTTTGTAGAGTTATTGCTTTATACAGTCTTTTATTACCAGGAATATTACCAGAAACATGTTCACGCGTATAACATACTTCTTTTTTAAACGTAAACACAATTAAAATGGTCAATAAAAGCTAAAGCTAAAAGCTAAAGACCATAGCAGAAGGGAATTTCAATTGTAAGTCTTCTGATCGTCCTAGTTGTTGGTTGCTAAGTTTTTTCAAACTAATATAATTAGATATAGTAGTGTCGGTACCATTGTCGGGTACGCATAGCCTGTCTGTATAATTTGTCTTTTTTGGGGGTGGGGTGAGGGGGTGTGCGGGATTGTGAAACAAATGGCCTCGAGGATTATTTGACAATTAACCAATCAATCATTTAAACTGATCCTAAATTACCTACCAAATGTTTTTTTTTTTTAACACATGGGCACATTGGGTGCAAATAAAGGGAGGCGATTTTGAAGTTCTCTCCAGTTGTGCACAATTACGTCACTGCTCCAGCTGAATACAGCAAGTAACTCCAGAGGCAAGATCAGACATCAGCAGTAAAGTAAAACAGAGTATGGCTACAGTGCGGGAGGAAGCCGCGACTTTGAATCTCACTGGAACTATGAGCCCAATGCACAACCCCCCCGGAACATTAGGTAATTATTTTATTTCACTGAATGTGTGTATATTGCTGTCACATTAGCCCATATTTTTTCCATTCTTGCATATTAATGGTAAATTGATTTTGACGTTTCAGGGTGCAGTAACTAGTACTAGCCTAAGAATGTTGTATTGCATGTACTCTGAAAGGAGATATTATTGTTATTTCATTCAGATGATGTTATGATTCAAGTTTAAGCGCCAGACGTGTTTCAACTTTGCAGCCGTTTGGAACTGCATTCCGTTTTGTAGCTAAAAATGTAAATAAGGCATGGACCATGAATCGCAGGCAGAGTAAACTCTGCACAATTGGCAAGGGGCCATTGAGTTTTTTCCCATAGGCCTTTTAAGTATACAGTGTACATGTCTGTCGGCATACCCACCTGTCTGCCGTTTGCTACACATGACAACGGACCAAGGCGCCGTGTACTGTAAGTAGGAATTCAGTTTTTGTATGGCATTAAAGGATATAACCGTCTCGCAAAATGTAAGAAATTGATTAATTGCGCTAAGGTATTCGGCATTAAGTTGTGTAGAAGTATAACGTTTTGTTTTCTTAAACCTTGTTTTTTAATTGGCAAACATCGCCAGGGTACAGTATTACCTAACTTATTTAAAATGACTGTGTGTGTGTGTGTATATATATATTAATATATGTGTGTGTGTAATATATATATATATATATATATATATATATATATATATATATATATATATATATATATATATATATATATATATTAGATATAATGTGTGTGTAATTTTTTATGTATGCGATATTCCACTTCATTTATAAGACACAGTATTTTTTAATTTATTTTTATTTACATTTTGTGAGTATGAGGATTAGGCTGTATAAAGTTAATCAAAGAAGTGGAAAATATGAGTAGTTAGTTGATTTGAAAGCTTGTTGGACTGTTACCTTGCATTAGTATTGTTTAAACTTTGTTGCCCTAAGGGAAACTAGCAAAGTTTTGTTTATTATTATTATTATTATTATTATTATTATTATTATTAGTAATAAAATAAAAAATCGTACTAATGAATGTGTTGGAATAGAACCGAATGGTTGGCCAAAGTGTGTCGTTCTAGAACCTAACTCTATTAATTTAAAGCATGACATGTCTGGCTTTTAATATGGTTTCAATTATTGTAAACAGTAATGTCTTCACTTACTGTAATCTGATTGTAGCTGACTTTCGTGAAATATGCCATATTTGTGGATGTGGATCAGTAGTATAAAAATATAACTTGATGTGACGAGATTGGATTTTCTACAGCAAAGCAGTGATAATAAGACTGATGGGTATTTATTGGTTGCCATTGACCTGCAGGGTAGTAATCTGTGTAATGAAGCAAACCAGAGCTGTGTGTCTTCAGGCTAAACAGCCAAGCTGGCTGGTTTGTGCAGGATTGAAATGTGTGCTTGAGGGCATGGTCTGCTTGAACAGGTGACAACAGGATCTTGTTTGTTTCCAGGCTGTGTATACATGATGCACATAGACTTGTGCATCCCAGTTTTTACAGGTTCATCAGTCTCTTGTTGATGGTAAAATCCAGGGACCCAATCAGTTTTAACTTCCTCCCCACCCCCTGGGCTTTGGGAATGTTTAATGGTAATTATCTGTGTTTTTTGTGGAAAGTGAATCAGGAAGTGGTGACAATGGCCAGCTGTCTGGTAAAATCCTGCACATGTCCTCGTTGTGGTAATGGCCTATGTCTTTGTTGCATTAACGTTTATTCAACCAGGTTCTTAAAAGGTCTTGTAGTCTTTTGTAGCAACAGAGCAAACCCTGTTCATTCTGACAAAGGCTACAGTCATTCGGTTGCTGTTATGAGACTCTCATCTTAGCTATAACTACCCAAACCCATTTTTTTTTTGTTTCTCTCCTCTTCACTCTTTGGAAAGCTGTTTCCGTTCCTGATATGTAAACCACCTCACTAAAGCAGAGACGTTGATAAGAGTCTGCTTCCGTGTGCCCGTCTTCATTGCCAGTATTTGAGTCAATAGCGTCACAATGATATGTAAACAGCACTGGTGTGTTGAACTGGCTCCTATCAGTTTGTCCTTCGTGCATTGCCCTTGATTAGAATTGCTGCACTGTACAACGTTGCACGACTGCTCCAATCTCCTAGTTAAACTGGTGAACTGTCAATCCGGGTTGGAACCTCTAGTTATCGCTGAGTATGCAAATCCTAGAACAAAACGTTCTCGGCTGAATTTGGTTAAGTACAGCAGAATGCAGTCTTTTGTGTTGGTCAGTGGTGCTGTATCAAGATGTGACCACTGGCTAAGTGTCAATTTTATAGAACATTTCTATGCAAGCATTGTTCACATTCAGTAGTTTCCCTTTGTGTAGCCCAACTGATCTCTATTGTGGGCAAACAAAAACAAAAAAAAAGTATTCTATGAATCTGCCTACCCTTATTAAACTTGAATGCGAGCCACCCATTGATGTATTTAATATAAAACTTTTCCAAATGAAGGGTGGTTCTGGGTAATTAAGTCAGCATGTGCAGAGAGTGTCTCTGTACAGCCCACCCTCTTAAATAACCAGATGCAGAGTAGAAAAGAAGGTTTTAATCATTGTATTGTACTATATCAAAGAGAGAGGCTTTTTAAAATTAGAAATCCTTGATGTACAAAAAGACTCTCCAAATTTGTATGCTATTGGTGCATGGCTTTAACTAAGGCCTTAATGATGTTTTGAAACCAGATTACCATTTTTTTTTTCTTCATTTCAACATGTTGCTTTTCCTGTGGTAGAAACTTAAATATGGCCACCCGTTCACTTTCTTCCTCTTTCTTTTACAGTAGGTGCCAACATGGAACAGAAGCCGTTCAGAGCCACGTTTATATGGAGCAGTATTATCAATACCCTTCAGACTCGGGTGGCGGTCAAAAAAAGACGCCACAACTTGAAGTATCACCACGACTGTTTCATTGGCTCGGACGCCGTGGATGTAATTCTGGCTCACCTCGTACAGAACAAGTTATTTGGGGATGCGGAGATCCCTCGTGTGAAAGTGGAGCGTTTGTGTCAAGCCCTCATGGATTACAAGGTGTTTGAGGCTGTTGACACCAAGGTCTTTGGTAAAGACAAAAAACGGTCTGCATTTGAGGACAGCAGTTGCAGCTTGTATCGATTTCTGAATTCGCCGAGCCAGACTGAGAGTGGTGAAGAATGTGGAAGCAGCTATCCGGGTTATCAGAGAAGCATATTCAGTCAGTCTTGTAGAAGGTTTGTAGGTTTCATTTTGATTAAGAACTTCCTTCTTGCCATCTCAAGGCACCATGACTTTCTGAAGTGGGATCTAGCGGTGGTAGAGATTTACCAGTTGGTGCGCGAAACCGATCTACACTGGATGATCTGGGTTTATGTAAACAAAAAGGTGGTGTTTTGAGGTTAACTTTTTTTTTTTTTTTTTTTTTTTTTTTTTTTTAGTTGCTTATATCCACTATACTAAACTCTGTAGTTGACATCCTAAATATCCTTGACCCTTGATTTACTATTGGCTAATGAGGCATGCAACAAGCCTAGTGTGTCTTGTCTTGTGTCGATTTGAAATGTTCTACTGTGACTTAAATCTCTGGAAATGTGAGGCATATCCGTTTGCATTTAAATCTGCTCCAACTCGCTTTTGTAATCGAGTGACTTAATAACGGAATTTGCCATCAACGCTGAATTGTTACAATGTTATAAATTGACCATACTTTCTTTGATTTTATTTTAAGACAAGAAGAAACGGTAAATTGTGCCTCTACCACTGTCAAAAAGGACAAATCCTTAGAAGATCTACTTGGCAACTTGAATCTGAATCCTGTAAACTCGCCTACAATGAAAATAGGCTCAAGCCTACCTCAGAAAGGTAAGTTTCAGGTGGAAACCCTCTGGTGGATTTGTAACTGTAAATTGAAATGTATACCGTTTTAATGGGGTTACAAAGTGTAGGGCAGTGGTTTTAATTCTTCAGATTTCCAAGTTCCTGTTGGCTTATCTTTCTAGTATCCTGTTACAAGCTGTAAGAGTCTGTAAAGCCATTCAACAGACCGTGCATTGACACTGATGTGACAGTGTTCTGAAGACGCTGGCTCTAACCTTGCTGCTTGCTACTGCTATTCATCTGCTGGCTGTAACTCTCTTGTGCAGTTGTTAATGAAGTGTGGCACGAACAAACAATCCTGCGCCTGCTGCAGCTTGTGGAGCTTCCACTGCTTGACGTGCTGCTGGATGGAAGAGGGAGTGGCTCTCAACTGAGGAGTGTTGACAGTGATCCTGACATCCTCTTCACCTGCAACTACCTGGACAGGGAGATCCTCAAGGCGTTCAGCGATTCCCAGTAAGTAGCGATTTGAGGGTTTGGATGCCTGTTTTTTGCCCGCGTTCACGTATGCATTAAGCCTATGACTTTTAGAAGCGGTAGTCTTTATTTGATTGCTGTATCTGTTCAGACTGCAGCTTGCAAAGTTGCTGGCTATAACTGTTTATCCTATGCTGTTTAAATATTCACACATCCTGGACTTTTTTTGTTTTGTTTTGTTTTATATTATATATATATATATATATATATATATATATATATATATATATATATATATATATATATATAATAAGTCCATCAAGATTGGAGAACTAGTAAAGTTTAATAATGCCAAGGTAATGAAATGGATTGGTTCACAAGTTTGTGGTTCCCCGATAAAGGCATTGATCTGTTCTGCATGTGACCAAAATGTTGACACGTCTGACCTTTTTTTTTACCCCAGGGCTGATGACTGGCTGTCTGCGGCAGTGGACTGTCTGGAGTTCCTGCCGGACCAGATGGTAGTTGACGCCAGCAGAAACCTAGCAACATGCCCTGAAGAGACAGAGAAATGCAAACGACTTCTGTATGACACAGTTGTAAAATACTACAACCAAAACAGAGAGCCTCTCCTTAGGAGCCATTTCTTTGACATACATACTGGCATAACTGAGTTTCTTGGTAAGTGCAAGAGCCTGTATCCCCACCCAACTGCGTCTGTGGTAGTTATAAACTGTATAGCCTGTTTTTAAACAAATATTCAGGCCAGTCTGTGTAATTGCTTTTTAGTAATTTGGCCTCTGTTAGTGTATTGACTTAACAAATAGTAATTTTAAAGTGGTGTATGTACTTTTTTTAAATGTTCAGTTGTGTTAGGAGAAACATTTAAACACAACTTTATTTAAAAAGACAAGTCTACATCACTAGATGTATTTAAAACCGTTCTCCTTTCTGAACTTGCAGAGGTCCGTATTACAAACTACAAAATTGTTCATGGGATCACAAAACTAATGAAATAAGACCCTACCCAAGTTTATAATCCTTTCTTGCAAAAGTCACCTTCACTGTGGCCACTCTCTAAGTGATCGGTATGCTATTGCTTCTTGTATTTGTTTATAGATGTGTGCTCCAGTGTTGGCTGGTCTTAAGGCTCTCTTTGTATCTCCTCCTGTTTTTTAGTGAATGGTAAATTGGAGCAAGCTCTTGAAGCCATACAGCTTTCCTTGAAGCTGCTGGATTCCCGAAGCAGAGAAGAGTTGAGGAGGTTGCTGTGCTTCATGGCTGTGGCTGCAGTGCCCACTGAATTCAGGCTTCAAAAAGATGCAAGTGCTGCAACTTTACTAGCGACCTGTAGTACAGTACACTCCTAAAGTAAATCATCCACTCATTTTAACAATTGTGTAACTGCTTAACATGGTATGATATACTGAGCTTGGGTGAAAAGGGGGGGTTGACCAAAGCAAAGTCGATTCCCCCCCCCCCCCCCCCATCTTCACATGGGTGTGTGGGGAATCAGAGACACTGCCTAGAACAGAACCATGGATGGTTTAGATTAAAAACAAATGGAAGAGCTGCTTTTTGTCCCCTTGTTTATTCCAGTAGCGGTCAGTAAAGTAAGACTTGTGGTTTATTTTCAGATTGAGAACAGGATGGCTGTTAAAAGGGCATTTTCAAAAGCCATTGTCCGCCACAAGAGCCTAGCCAAGGGGAAAGTGGATCTTCTAGTGCTGTTCCTACTGGACAACCAAAAGGATGTGTTCAAGGTAAACGTTCATTCTGTTAAATGAGCAATTCCCCCTTCCAGGACTTCTCCACAACTAGTATTTCATGATTCCATGTGTTGTGCAGCCTTCAATGCTTTTTGCAGAACACTTTGGGCATGCTCAGAATCCTACAACTGTCACTTGCTGAATTGAAAGAAATGTGTAATGCGCTGTACTTTTACTCATGATTTTTTTTTTTTTTTTTAATGGTAAGAATTGGTGTCAATAAGGGATTCCTGTAATGCATGAACTTTAAGGTTTACTGTACCAGAGGTACCTTAACTTTGTTAAAGCTAGGTTATTGTATAAACTTAACTCTGGTTTACATAAATTATTAAAAGCAAGAATGTAACATTAGGTATGAATGTGTATAATCTGTCCTCGGTGTGAAATTGGTTCTCCTAAACTTACTCAAGGAAGGAGCTAGTATGATGCATACATTAGCCTTGCTTCAATTGATGTGATTTCCATAGTTTATGAAGCATAGCTGGTCCTAAGAAGATGAATTGTTTTATTCTTCCCTATGCAGATTCCAGGAGTCTTGCATAAGTTGGTTAGCGACAAGCTGGCGTATATTCTACATGGGAGAGATCCGGATTTAGATACAGGTATTGTGGGATTAATATCCTATTTTATTAGAGTTGAATGAACTGTCTTTGTATCCTATACAGTCGATTTTGCAATACATACTTTTTGATAAGTAATTGATGGACTAATATCATGGTGTTGCCGGTTTTTCCATATTGGGTGATCCTTGATATCTTGTATCTATTTTCAGGCTATACGTTCTGCCAGAGACTCTCAAGCCAGGAATATTCAAGCACTGCACAGAAAACTACAAAGGATGAGCTTTGGACTTTGCTTCGAACAATCCATGAGAACCCAAAGCTTTCAACCAAAGAGAAGAAGCGATTACTTGGTCAATTTTACAAGAGTCACCCAGATGTGTTTATCCAGTATTTTGGAGACTGTGCATCCACTGTGTATACATGAGTGCAATTGTTAAATCATGTAAATATTGTTGCAGAAAATCACATTATAAATGTATACATTGTTTTATAGAGTATGTGGAAGTGTTTTACTTTTTAAAAATAAAAATGTCCAGGCTTCTATTAATATTAAACGTTTTCATATTTGGAAGGCATAAGAAGTAATGGCAGTCCATTGACGCTGCAGTCTCTTAAACTGTTTTATGTGTCTACACAAATAATATAAAAGCATTCAAATCCGGGGCACCCTTCTTGGTTTCATGAATGAGTAATCGGCATGGTGCCCCGTCCCAGTTGAGCAGCATCCTTCGTAACTGATCATGAAGAAATGGGACACCCTGAATGCATTTAGTGTAATAAAATCCATACGCCTTCATCTTTCAGACAAGGGATGAGTGTGGCAGTGTCTGCCAGTTATTTGTTTTCTTGCAAAGGTCAGAAGGGTTGTGTTTCCTGTTCATATGAATACATGCTTTGTAGTTCCATTATTGTGCAGCTGTCTGAACAGAGTCCCTTAGCTTAGTGTCTACATTCCAATAGGGGGGGGGGGGGGTGGATTCAACTTTTTAAAATGAAGTATCCATACCAGCAGACGTACTGGTGCACAATCTTTTGTTGTAAGTAATGGCGTTCTGGAGTGAAAAGACATTTTAGCCCTTAACTAGCTGTGACACTGATCTTACACAACCCTCCCGCGGAAAGGCTGCAATAGAACTACAAATCCCAAGAAGCGCTGTTTTCTTTGTTAACCTCATTTCCGTAAATAGAAATGGCTGCATTCTGAATTTGCAGAAGGGAGGTGCTCCAATCTCATTCAATCCGACAACATATTCTAGAAATATCTTGATTGTACGCTTTGTTTTCTTTTTCAGCGCCTCAATAGCGAGTGTTTTGTTCCATGTAACCCAGACATCTGTATTTTTGGATTGACTAGTTTGGTCGTTGCGTATTTTATGTTAAAATTAAATTGAGAGGAAGAAAAAAGGGACGTACGCAGGTGAGTTAACTTTTAGCAGTTTGTGATGTCATGTCAACATTGATTTATTTTACTTACCATCGTTTTTATGGTTATAGTGGGGACTACTAATGCATGATGTCATAACGGTACAGCTGGAGAATACAGTCTGCGGCTCGAGCCGTGAATTGTGTTCTATTGCACGCAAATGCATGTTAAAAAATAAAGTACAATGTGAAATAAGTACATTATTCCACTAAATAATACATTCCAAATATTTTTATAAGTGGGTTGCAATTAGCCTACACGACAAATAGAAAACATAATAATTTATTATCAATAATTTGGACCTATGGTATATTTCGAATAGTTCGATGTTTCAGTAAAATGACAGGGGCCGGTTATTACTGTGTTGGAGACATTATGTTTAGTAAGGGCGGATGTTAACGACTGAAACGTCAGTTAGTCTCAGCACTCGGCCACTCCCAGTTCCAACGAAATTGAACTGCGTTGCGAGATTTTAGCCGGTTGACAGCAGAAGATGCCAACTCATTCAACTTGTGACTTACATTCTAAGGGAAAGCCAAATAAGTTATTTCTGCACAAACAAAAACAATGTTATTCAAAGTGAACAATGGACAGTAGCGTTCTGTAATAGAATTACCTTTACTTTTTATTTTATTTTATTTTTTCCCGAAAGAGCATAAACGCAACTATTTTTTGTTATCCCTCACCAGGTATGTATAGGTGAATAAAGTTTAGAGTAAACGAGAACTGTTTCATTGTGAGAAAACCTGACATCCTTTAGCACAATGCAATGGACATTTTTGTGTAAAAAATGTGAGTATTTATGGAGAAACCTAACGGAAGCACATGTAAATAGTTAAATAATAATAATAATAATAATAATAATAATAATAATAATAATAATAATAATAATAACACCCTGAAACAACATAACATCAGACGTGCAGAAATTAAAACATGATTGCCTTTGAAATGTATTTAAAAGTTCTAAAGAAGCAGTAGCATAAACAGAATGCAAGCGCTTATACATCCAGTAGGGCTACTGAGACTATTCCTGCACAGCTGCATGCTTTTCCTTTCATGTACCTGCTCCCGGCTGCAGTGGACGCATTTTAAACTATAGGCAAAGTCTGGGAGTACTGCACCAGGGATTTAACACACACGCTAGAGTTGCATATTTCTTACTGAATAATGTGGCTTACTGTAACTGTGGATTCCACATAATAGCTATTGTATCTTAGGAACATACTTCCATCTGAAAAAAGTGTATCCCTACGTCCTACTTCCACTGTAAAAATGTAACATTCAGACAGACAGGTTACTATTATATACCACATTCTGATGTATGTAAAGCCCTAAGGTGAGACTTGCAGAAGTATGCATGTGTGGGTGGCTTCACCATATTTCCATTGCCAGTAGGTTTTCCTTCTGTCTAGACTAGGGGATGCTTCATTGGCTTCGATCGAAGATAAATGTAACTGCAGTGCTTCGTTTCATATATATATATATATATATATATATATATATATATATGTATGTTGTTGTTTGGAGTTAACTCTGACACTTTTAGATGTATCATGATACTACGACAAGATTTCCACCCACTGCGGACCTAAACATAGAATAAACAAATTGGTGTGTGGTATCCTCTGTGCAAACAAAAAATCTCTCTCTCTCTCTCTCTCTCTCTCTCTCTCTCTCTCTCTCTCTCTCTCTCTCTCTCTCTCTCTCTCTCTCTCTCTCTCTCTCTCTCTCTCTCTCTCTCTCTCTCTCTCTCTCTCTCTCTCTCTCTCTCTCTCTCTCTCTCTCTCTCTCTCTCTCTCTCTCTCTCTCTCTCTCTCTCTCTCTCTCTCTCTCTCTCTCTCTCATGATGTGTGCTTTTAATAATAGTGTCTTTGTATTTCCAGCAGTATTTTCAGCTAGTTGTGTGAAGCTTATCATACAGAGAAACATGCCACTGGGTTCGGATAAACCAGGCTCCAGTGAGGAGGACAAGTTGAGTGATTCGAGCGAAAGCAGAAACAGAGCTGACTCTGCAGAGCGGGCTTTAGGAATTAGACAGCGCACGCCCAGCCCTCACCAAGGGAACGCTCCTCAGTGTAAGTCTGGAATCCCTTCTACATACAACACATTAGTCATTCTGTGATCAGCTGGCGCCCGTAGCAGATATAATATTTGCATTTTAACATAAAGTCGTTACAGTGTAGTTTAATGTCAGATAAATCTGTACATCATGGTGGGCAAATGTCATATACAAATGTGTTTACTTTTTATTGTACCTGCTGAAGACAGTATTTGAAAGTTCAAGTGTTTCAGCATGTTCAAATTTTAGGATGAAATTCCAAATAATCTTGATGAGTATACAGGATCCAATGTTGTGCCCCTCCCACCACCCAAAGCCATTATCTCTCATTCTTGTCATAGCCCACTCTCTAATGTCCTGAGGCATTGGCAATAACAGATCTGCTTATAGTAAGCATAGGTAAATGAAAACCTATTAATGCAAGAAGAGACCTATTTAAACAAGCACACACTTTACCACAGTGCATCTTCCCACAGCTAGTCCTAGATTTGTGTCAGTGGAAGAGCTGATGGAGACGGCTAAAGGAGTCTCTAACATGGCACTGGCCCATGAGATTGTGATGAGCAGAGGATTCCAGCTGAAACCTTCTGACCCAGCTGAAGGCAGGTGAGACATGAATACAAAACACCCTTTCAATAGAAACACACAGCACACAATGAGCCGGACATCCACAATGTAACAGCAACTTCATCCAAACACTGTACTTTCTGGATTATACACCTTTAAGAGGTGGAGTGGCACATGACTGATCCAACATGGAAGATGTATCTAAATCACTCAGAATGCTTCATTATTGATAGCAAATTATCAGACGTTTATCTGAGCCTTTCATCAAGCTGATCTAGAAGCGCTGCCAACCAGAAGCAACGTGATCAAGATTTACCATGCATGTGTGAAACCTTCCTCTGCTGAATTAATACAGTGTCTCGCCCTTCAAGTCATATCTCACTGATGGCAGCACAAAGAACAGTCAGTTTAGTATTTGCCTGTCTTTACGTGCTTCGTTTTGATATGATGTGATAATACCTTAATCTTTCATTGTAATATTTTAGTATTCATGTATTTAGTTCTTTCAACATTTTGATTCCTAGTTTAGAAAAAAGAGTGCAAGATATTGTGCACAAGGCATTCTGGGATTGCTTAGAAGTCCAACTGGGAGAAGATCCTCCGACATATGACCATGCGATTAAACTGCTGGGAGAAATTAAAGAGGTACGTTTTTATTTAATTTTTTGTACAGTTTAATTCAAGCCTTCAAACCCCGATTTATGAACAAACACGCTCCAAAGGCAGCCTGTACCGTTCCATGAGAAATGTATGTTAAAGTCACTGGACATTCACTGCTATTACATTACATTATGAGACATTAATGCTATTACATTACATTATGAGCCTTCCTGAGTTTGCTTTTCATAACCTCAGGTCCTTTATGAATTATTTAACCAGACGTGGTGTTTAGGTCCAGACAGACAGCTATCAGATCGGGTTCATGTCAAAGATTCCCTCTTCTTCCCAGACTCTTCTGTCATTCCTGCTGCCTGGTCATAGCAGACTGAGGAATCAGATTAACGAGGTTGTGGATCTGGATCTGATAAAGCAGGAGGCAGAGAACGGAGCGCTGGATATTAACAAAGTAGTGGAGTTTATCATCAGCATGATGGGAACGCTGTGCGCGCCGGCACGGGACGGACGAGGAGATCAGGAAACTCCGGGACATCACAGCAATCGTTCCACTGTTCAAGTACGCGCAATTTAAAAACCTTCAAAAGTATGAGCTAGTTAAGAATTTTCCATGTCATTTATAACCTCTTCATGCTGCGTTTGCAGGGTAATGCCTACTTTGACCACAGTGACTATGCAACTCCAAATGCATTTTAATGTCAAATTGAACTTGATTGTGGAAAAGCTGTCAACCCCATGATTCGACAACGCTGTAATGTTTTATTCTGCATCTTCCAGGGCCATTTTCTCAGTCCTGGATTTAATGAAGATTGATATGGCTAACTTTGCTGTAAGCAGCATTAGACCACATCTGATGCAGCAGTCTGTTGAATACGAGAGAACAAAATTCCAGGAATTCATTGAAAAACAACATAGTGAGTAATACATTTTGATGTGCCAGTCAGAGGGGTGAGGAGGGTTACAAATGTACAAGACAGACAGGTTTAGCATAATGTTATTGCCAAGTCTGCTACACACCACATGGTTACTTGCTTTCATGCACACATTTCATTTTCTTATATCGTTCAGGGTTTTCTACTAGTCCCTCCTAACAGCACTTCTGAACAGCCTTACATACAGAATGTATACAGGTGCATACATGTGTATGTGTACATATGTATACATGTTCTACAGTGTTGGCCTGCAGTGCTACAGGCTCTCACTCTGCATGATGTTGAGAGGCATTGCAGTGAGGTTTACTA
Organism: Acipenser ruthenus; assembly: GCF_902713425.1. NCBI lineage: Eukaryota > Metazoa > Chordata > Actinopteri > Acipenseriformes > Acipenseridae > Acipenser > Acipenser ruthenus. The sequence continues at coordinate 26,128,115 of NC_081216.1, forward strand.
GAAGGTTTAAGGTAATGAAGTAATTTCTCTGCAGATGCCTTGGATTTCACTCAAAGATGGCTGGAAGAAGCAGCTAACAGTCTTGTAAACTCCGGAGCAGATGCCACACTTGCCCCTGCTGGTGCAGCAGCCTCCGGTGGTCCTGCGTTCTGTCCTCTCACTGTGCACAACCATGCCTACATGAGTCTGCTCAGGTGGAACCACAGGCGCACGCCTTTCCCTGAAGTAGGTGCCTTGCATTGCCGTCATTCTCTTCCAAAGTCTGCAATTATTATGAAATACATATATTAAGTGTCTGTGCTAGCTGTACTTTTATGCAATGCAGATTTAAATCCTCGTGAACGTCGATCACTGCTGTTGAACAGGTAATGTTATAGTTATTTAAAAGACTGTCAGGAGCTGCACACTGGCTGAAATGACCGTGCTTTTTAACTGAGGTGTTAAATACTAGTAGAGAATGAAATGTGTAGAGTTTATAAGGAAGTTCATGCTGAACCAGTTCTACATAATAAAGTATTGTGTCACAATAGCAGAAGTAATTTAATATTGGCATGATGGTTTAAAAACAACTGAGTCATTATTTGACATTACAGGTACTTAAAACAATAGATGCAGGTAGGTGAGAGACTTCGATTTTTAGTAAATGCTCTGTTTAATAAAATAAAACTATCAGAGGACACGTGACTCTCTTTCAGACTCTGTTAATGGATCAAAGCCGCTTTGAAGAAATGCAGATGGCACTGGAACAGCTGACCGTAGTAGCAGCGGTGCTACTGATTGTGTACAACGTCGCTGGGGCTGCATTATCTGGCCTTCCAGGGTTTGCAGACAAACTGAAGGGGATTGTGAATGTTCTGCTGGCAGGCATGCATATTCCGTGAGTGGGCAAGCCGCTTTGTGTTTTTTTTTTTTAATTGCATGTGTAGTTTAGACAGAGTAAGCTTTTGAGAATGAATGTGTCTCTTTGCTTGGCATCAGGCTGTATTTGTAAACATTTTCCTATTTTGCGACAGCTAGCAGTGTACAGATGCTACAGTGCTCCCTAGTGGATACAAAAAGAATTGCACATTTTCCTTTTCACTATCAGGTGACCACTACTTGATCAATTCACATATATTTAAATTGTGTCTTTTATTTTTTTAAAGATCCTTCAATATGAATGAAACCTTGGCTACTATTGGTGAAAAACTATGCGTTGAGGTTAACAGCTGCCTGTCCCAGCATGGATTCACTCAACTTTCTGCTGACAAAGCTGCTGTTCTGAAAGGGCAGACCCAAGCTGTGGTAAAACCAGATAACTCAGTACGCAAACTCATAGGTAAACTCTATTATCTAAAGTCATTAAGATGTAACTGAAACTTTTTTCAAGCTTTTGTAGGAATTCCCCAAGTCAGGTTTGAAAGCGTTAGCCACAAAATACCAACCAGTATTTTACAAGTTGCTTCTGCATCACTGTACTTTATTTCTGCAGATTGACATGCGGTTTGATTACTAATGACAATGATTAGTCTGCTGCCAATCTTCAATCTTTATAGAGCTGAGATGAGGCAAAAGCCCATTTATTGTGTGGCATGCTTTTTGAATTGCAGCATGTATGAATCATTGCTAAGGTTACCCAGTCCTATGCAATGGAAAAATCAAGAGTTTCAAAAGTTTATATAGCAGGAGTTGGTATGGTGTGTGTACTATATCATACCTGTCCAACTCAGTTAGTGATAATGAATGGATTTTTCTTTTTTCAGATTCCCGCATACAGACCTTCCTCATGTCTTACCTTGACTCAAGCCATCACAAATCAAGTCCAGTTGTCCCAGGTGGTCTTGTGCCAATTCAGAAAGAACTGGAAGAAATCGCTGTCAAATTCAGCCGCCTTGTGAACTACAATAAGATGGTCTTTGCACCTCACTATGAGAAAATTCTTAAAGAGATCCTCAGTAAGGACGAGTCTCATTCAATGGGAAAATCTGCAGGGCAAGGATGAATATTAAAACTGGGTCACTCAGTCTGCCAATCTGACAATTGGGGAATTTTCCATTCACAGCAGGACTTTAAAAAGCAAATTAGACAAATGTTTCAACGAGAAGTCTTTGTCAAATTCCTTTTTGTTACAACAAAACCTTCCTGTTGAAACAACATTTGATTCATTTTTGTTTCAGTACAGTTATTGTCTGGACCAGAGATCATTTGAACTAGTTATCCTAAACGACCATAAACTTAGACTGAACTGGAAAACGCGCTTAGCATCTCTCTGGGCATTAAAAATTATTATGCTGTTTGGTTTTCTCTGCAGAATTATCAGTACTGTGCATTATACTGTAGAATAGCTGAAAGGGTATAATTAGGGCTTATGTTTTTTGGTTTTTAAATTTCATTTTTCAGTGCTTATTTTTAGCTGCTTTTTTGAGGCGTTCGCTTTTTACATACTGTATGACGTTATTGTTTTCGGTTACTTTCCAAAATGCTTGGCTGTTTTTTTCTGTCACAAGTAACTCGACAGTACTTGCACACTTAAGTTGTACCTTCTTTCCTTTGCTGTTTTCCTTAACAAAATCCTTATGGTCACGGGCACATTCTTCTAGGGTTTTTGTGTCTTTAGACTTTTTTTTACATTTCACCGTAATTTGCAATTCAGTTTTATTCTAGCTAACTATAATATAGCTTTAAATCCTGCGAGCAAACCTTCTAATTGTAATCTTGTTTTAAATCTCACAAGCGGAGTCTGCAGTAGAAATGTAGGAATTTGTTGCCACTCAGTAGTAGGGTGGTTTTAAAGTATTCAGATGAAATCAGTGATCGATACAAAGTCAGGAAGGAGGAACATTGCCCAACTGCACTGGGAAAGGTATTTGGTTTTGTTACTTTAAATGGGAAAGGAGTGGTCTAGTGAATTGAGTAAGCATTTCCAGTGTTTTTCTGGTGTTTATTGGCTATACACCAATTTTATTTTATTTTTGTGTCGGGTGTTTTAATGGTTTTTATCAGTTAAAACCGAAACCCTGGGTATAATGCTTTTTTACATGCATTGCCTACAAATATAAGGCAATCTGGTAGGCAAGATTAATATTTACCTGGTCCATGAAAAGCAACGCCAACCTCTCAATCTGTGCTTAATGACTTTGCTTTATCATTAGACTGTCAAATCAATTGTGCAGGATTAGTAACTTAATTTAGTACAAACCATTTTGTCTTTGATTGAATCAGGTTCAATAACAATTCTGTGGGTATCCACAGCGTTTTACACGGCACCAACGAGGGTTATGCTTTAATCATACTGTTATGTTGTGTGAATGTTTTATTTTGGGAGATTCTCCAGCTTAGTTATCGTATGGGTTTCTCTGCTGTGCCTCCACACATCAGTGCAGACAATGTGATGCACTCCAAGGGTAACCCATCCATCTAGGAAAAAGCTAGAGCAACCTTTTAATTGGATTATCACATATGGCTTGCAATACGATTTAGACTAGGTAGAATGCAACTATCAGCCTTCAGCATCTTGTTTACACCTACAGACTGACATATTTATTTAAAATGAAATGTCAGTATAACTTTTTTCTTTTTTTAATGTATTCCTTCATACATTTAAAGCTCAGAATTACCCTTCCCTATAAAGGAACAGTACCTCAGTGGTAATATGAAAACAGTATTTTTTTTCTACTGCATTTTGTTTCTCATTCATGTTAAATTTTGTTCATTTGTTAGCAAGTTCCAGAATCAGCTGAGTGATAATTCACTGTTGCTGCATTATTCAAGCTTGGGTTCACATGAACCACATTGTTTGCTATGTAAAATAAATTACTTTATTTGAAGTTGTGCTATTTATTTTAATTTTCTTTTGTCCACAAATGAGTTAATTGCAATTGTGTTTTATTCAGAAAATGTATTGAATGTCTTAAGAATTATTAAATATGTTTTAAATTATAGTATTTTCAAAAGGTGTAGCATCGCTTTTCAAATGTATTTTGAAAAGAGAAACTATATTCTAACATGGGCACTGTGTGCCATTATATGTCTTCATTTGCACATACCAAGGTTGATCCAAGGTGCATAGAAAGTTTGATAGATTGCTCATCTACAATGTAGGTGGAGTGTATGATTTGAGCATTTTTACTTCGTGCATAAATAACTCCTAATGTGGCTTTGTGTAATTGTGAGAAAAAACAAAACAAAAAAAAAAAAACACAGCAGCTTTAAACAAATAAAATACTACCAAACATTTGTTTTTCTTTTTTTTTTTTATTTGAAGGATTTGTTTACTCCTTTGGACTACAAAACAGAATGAATCAATGTTGCCATACATAATGAAACTAGAACAGTGTGTTGAATTACGGTATGTAATTAAAAAACTTTATACAGTATAAGCCACCCAGTTTTTAAAATAAAACCGATGAAACAAAAAACACAAGACTTTAGATGCATCAAACAGCATACAAGAATGAAGCTGAATTTATGTTCTTACCTGTAGCTTTAAAAAAAAAAAATAATAATAATTGTATATTCTTACACAAAATGCGTCTTGTGCATCTCTTCCTCGGTGGAACCGTTTGCTTTAGCAAGAGGCACAATCTTGTTTTTTTGAAACCCCAGGATCAATCACAGTCTTATAGCACACCGTGAGAGAGGATGATGTCTCAGCACCCAGGAGTCTTTCACAGAAATAGGTTCCCAGCTGTGGGGTTCATCGGATTCTCTTCTGTTGTCGGGCTCTGTAGATGTCGTGTACGGGGGGAGCTATGGCCCCCTTTTCCTCTTCATCATCAGAGTCAGTGTTTGGTCTCTTCATAGCTTTGTTAACCATGGCATTATTCTCTATAGGTCCGTTTCCCTCTGTAGCCAATTCAGGCTGCCTGCCAGTGATGATTTCCACTGCTGCATCCACAGCTAAAGCAAAGGGAAAGGTTAAGACAAATGGTTTAGAACAGTTGAACATTTGTATTGAGATTGTTCAAGCAGAATAAACAGTTAAAAAAAAAAGAATAAATAACTGTATGGTAATCCATAAATCAAATAAGTGATCAAATGTTTAAATAAATATTCAACCAGCCTGGGTGGTAGATTGAAGACTGCATTTTTTAATATAACTGCACTTAAAGCATCTTCAAGTCAGACTGAAAATCTGTTCATTCATCATAAACTACTTAAGACAAATATTCAAAAACAAGACTGCATTAATATCCCACATTTATTTTTGACAGTTGAAAGGACTTACTTTCTGGCAGTTTACATCTTCTGAAACTCTCCATGAGTTCTTCAACCTGCACAAAAGGTCCCTGAAGGTAAAAACAAAAGCACAGCTTTATTCATTTTCCACAACATGTTACAGCTTTTCTTCCAAAGGTAATGTTATACTTCAACAGTAATCCTTTGTTTTCATGATTTCCCCATGATAGCCCAACACAGAGTCTTACAACTGGATAAAGTTAGATTAAAGATTCAATTGATAGCACAGGATCACACAATGCCAGTCCCCCATGAGCCTTCTTGATTTGGTCAAAATATTAGCAAGTGTTTTTCTAGCTCACTGGATGTAACTGACCATGAAGCATGGTGGAGGTGGCAGTAGCTTCATTAGAAACACCGCAGCAGGAGGCACAGGGAACACACCACCTGGTACAGGATGAAGCCCCGGAGCTAGGGGAAGAAAAAAAAAAGAAAATGTGGTTTATTTCTCAAATGGCATTTAAGGGTGACGGATACTCTTCTGTACAGCAGCATGTGTGTAATTTATATCAGACATTGTTTTTGCAATGGCTTCCTTTGCATGATGTATCTTTTTGATTTACCAGTAAGTCATTTATGAATGATGTTACAGGAAAGACTGCAAGCATGATAATTTTTGCTATCAGATACACTATCCAATACTCACTATCTAAAAATATTTCAAACAAAAAAAAATTATAAGGCGGGCCACATATACCGGAACCGACAAGCACCAGTAAAATTACAAGACCTTTTGAAATGAAACTTACGTGCCAAATGCCTTGGCTGGAATGGTATCATCTGGTTTGTGTCTGGCTTTGGATATTCAGGCTTTCTATCCGCTTCATCCTTGAGCGCTGGTGTAACGGAAGGAGCCACTACAGTTTCTTGAATCATAGTGGCTAGTTTGGCACGAGAGGCATCCTGTAATGAATCAGAAGTCTTCATTTGGAGATACTCGTTTACAGCATTTAGCCCGGTATCTGGGTTTGTAACACCAGTTGCAAAAACCCAAAATGAATCAAAATCCACCAAAAAGGTCAATGAGAATTCCAACGTGCTTATACAAACTATGTCATACAGTATCCTAAATGCGAGCTCAGTGTAGAAAAAAAATTTAACTTGCATCCTTTAACAAAGAAAGAAATACCGGTAGTAGTGAAAATATACATTTCCATGTCTGTCAATGAGAATAAGAGCTAGAAGCAGAATCAAGTCTGCAAAGTACACACCTTGTAACCAAGAGCTTTCAGTTCACTGGAAGAGCAGGGGTAGAGGTCCATGAACTTGTATCTGTCTACTAGCAATGCAGTTTCCTTCCCTTCATACTCCTCCTTAAAGGCTGTAAACCTCCTCCTTTCCACCTTCAAGATACTGGCTAGATCTCCAATGTTGCTCTCAAACGCCAAAAAGCGGGCCCAGATTTCTCTGCATATCAAACAAAAAGGTTCAATGTCAAGCATGTGGAGCTGCGAAACATCACACTCTGCCTTCATTCAATATATAATAATGAATAAGTCATGTGGATCTGAGAAACATCACCTCAGCCTTCATTCAATATATAATCATGAATGTCATGTGGATCTGCGAAACATCACCTCTGCCTTCATTCAATATATAATCATGAATGTCATGTGGATCTGCGAAACATCACCTCTGCCTTCATTCAATATATAATAAATCAATAAATGCAATTCAAAACACTTACCCAGATTTCTCAGGTGACAAGCTTCCGGATGTTAAAACACGCTCAAACAAAACTCTGGTATTATTATCCTCTATAAAAAAACAAAGCAAACCAATAAATAAATAAAATTAGTATGTTAACTGACCACCTTCATCCAGGCGGATTTCGTCTGTCAGATTTTCTACTGTACATTTACAGTCTGTAATGAAAGCTATGCATCACTTCTCATTTACAGTTTGCTCTAATAACATTTTTGATATTGGAATGTACCCTTGTGTGGCGCAACAGAAAATTATACAAATCACATCTTTTAAAATGGTACATTCTCATAAAACGGTTGTACACTTACCATTGAGGTGAGACAGATACTCAATATATGCCAATATATACTCTGGAATGTCTCCATATTTCTTCAAACCTAACTCAAAGATCTTGAAAGCCACCGATTTGTCCTAAAGAATAAAAACAAAAACAAAACAAAAAAAAAAATAGAACCACGCAACCTAAAACAAGAGCTAACTAACATTCTCAGCGCTCTTTCAATTTGAAAACCGCTCACACTTTTTAAAACAAGTTTACAGGCAGCATAAATCATCCGCTTTATTTACTTTTTTTTTTTTTTTTTACAAAGACCTTAAGTGTAAAATGTTCAAGTGAATTTACCTTACTACAGTAGTACTCCATCAGTGCAGCAGACACATAGACATGATGACGGGTTCGAAGATCCTCTCTTGCTTTCTTGAATATTATTCTACCAGACTTGATACCTTCTGCTCGCCTCGCAAACTTCATATATTGGATGTAGACCTTTTTTAAAAATAAAAAAGCAGGAGGGGGGGTTATATGAAGCCTATCATACCGAGCAATGTTTTGTGCCATATAATTTTTTAAAAAAAATTAAAATAAAAAAGTGTGGTATAGCAAACGTCCTCAAATTAGATACCAAGTTAATCATCAAGATCAGTCTCTGCAATATGCACTATATCAAATTTACCAGAGTGCCTATCAAACTTTTAAATGCTGTACTTCTGACCACTGCAGGAAACTTCAGAATCAGTGGCACATAAACGAGAGGAGAGTTTTGTAACACATTCCAGCGGTACATGCAAAATGAAATCTTACCAATGTTGGATCGATGTCTTCTACTGCCACGAGGCGGTTGTATATGCTGTGCACCTTTTCATATTTCATGCGACTCTGAATGATAAAAGTATGAGAAGAATCAGCCTCCAGAGTTGACAACATTGTGCATCTGTAAAGAACCATGAATAAAGACTACCACAGAGGGGCCGAGGAGTGGAGTCCACATTTATCTCCAGTGTACAGTGACACTTACCTCTTCATAGTCTGCAAAGGAAAAGTAGAGCAACATGTTTTTCTTTAACAAAGTGCTGATAGCTCTCTCATAAATGTTTGCAGCTTCGTCACTGAACAGCTTAGCATTGTTCATATCCTGTGAAGAGATACAAATACGAACATACAAAATAAACAAACATAAAATAAACAAATCATTGAATAGTTTCATTTTATTTTTCATGTGTGCAGTAGGTGGCGACAGACAAGGATTTGCAATCCCAGTTATTAGACCATGAAAAAGTTCAATTAAATCCACACACCCCCTTTTCTGCTAGCAGCTTGCTGGATTGCTCCAGGTACTGAGCTGCTTCGTACCAAATATCAGGATGATGTCCCAACACCAGCAGGCACTGTTCATAGGCAAACATTACTGCAAGACAAATAAAACAGCATAATGAACGTGTCATATTTCAACAAGGATCCCAGGACTAACTTCATTAAAACAGAGAAAGCTTTACTGTAAACCAGGGGTTCGCAAACTCGGTCCATGGGACCCCCTGTGTCTGCTGCTTTTCATTCCAACTGAGCTCTCAGTCACTGGACTATACCCTTAATTGAACTGATAATTTGCTTAATTAGACCTTTTTACTTGTTTTCAGCTCCTAAACAGTTTTCAAGTTAGCTAAATATTTTATAAGTAACTTGAACTCTGCAACTGTTTGAGAGCTAAAAATAATTAAAAAGGTCTGATTAAGCAAATTATCAGTCTTACAGCTTGGACCAGTCCTGTGTTTGTTTCACTGTTCGCACCTCTTTTTGTGATGAGTGTTTGGTCCTCGGTCCGAAGAGGGTTGCTCTTCTCCCACTGAATGTACTTCTTCCACATCTCAACCTGCTGAGCCTCTTGTGGGGAATTCTGAGGAGGCACAGATGGTGCGTTTCGATCCAGGCCCTTCATAACCGTTTCATATTCCTGCAAGAAATTAAAACCCAATTAATACCATCTTGCATCTAGTCACATACATCTTCCTAAACAACATGCCCGTCAACCTAGGAAGAAAAACAGACTCTCCCTTTTTCTGAAATACTTAAGAAAACGTGAATGATAGCAATGTATTTTGATCCATAAATAGATTTAAGAGTCTGTGTGTTTTGAAGACACACTCACTGGAAAAATAAAATGCTCCTTACCTTTGCTACTCTTCTGGCATTCATGTAGTCTCGACTGCGGTCTTCAATCATTTTCTTAGCCAGGTGAACATTAATGCCCTATGAAACAAACAAACAAAGCTGCATTCCAGTATTACAAAACATACAAGTTGTCTTTTCCCATGTATTCCCAATAAGAGACCAATTACTGGTCATTTGTGTAATGATTGCAGAATGCTTAGCAAACATTTGCTGTAATTTAGACATGGTTCTTTACCTCTTCATATTTGTTGTAGTCTCTCCACAGCTGTTCAATGTTAATCATGGGATTCACACAGCCTCTCTGGTACACTCTACGAACGGCTGTAATTCTCTGATTCTCTGCATAGGATCCCACAGCTTCACTAAAAAAAAAAAAAATACAATTCAGTCCGATAAACCAATAATTAAGAGAAATGATCAAGTGCTTTGATACTTACACTCCTTTTAAAAAATTGATGTAGTCAACCCATATCTGAAAAACAGAGGACAGGCATTTAATGCAGAAGTACATTTATAACAGCACCTGTTAAAATGAAGACAAAAATACTTTGCTTTAATTACCTGATAGGACATGATCTCCATGCCAATTTTATCCAAAGCAAAATCATATGCCTGTGCCATTTTTTCTCTGAAACAAACAGGTGCAGATTTTAAAAAATCCATTACATAGAAAGACAAAAACAAAATACTGTGTTACGCTGTAGTCGGGAGCCATAGTTAAGAGACCGTGCTGTTTGTGTTCCGCCTTATAAACGAGAATACTAGTGTTAGTGTAATGGCATTGTGGGGCAAATGGGAGCCGTGACCATACTGCCTTATAACCTGTTCCGCAGTATAACGGGCAGCCTTATAAAAAGGGGAGCACTGTACTAATTAAATCAAAGCCTCAAGTTCTGCTTCTTTTTTAAATCTGAAAAAATAATTGTTTTTGGAAATACTTACTTGTAAGTAGGAAGTTTGCCTTTGGTTTCTCGAACATATGATAGGTAGCATTTCCATAGATCAATATGCAACACTTTCATGAGACACCTTTGAAACAGCTGTAAGAAAACAGAAACAAACATAACAGTTAAGAACATATGACCTACATTTCTGAATGTATGGAGTTCTGGTCTAGAATTCTAGCAAAGGTGCATCATTCACAGTGCTGAGAGTATGCAGGCATTCACCATAAAAGACATCAGCGTGGCAATATTAAAACTGTAATCCTGAATGAATCCTACCTATGTGATCTGATTACACGGGTACCAAGAAGCAACTCTCCACTCAATACACAGCAAGCATTTGTTTCAGTCTGATTTACTTCTAGATGTGTGCGATTTGTTAGATTATCTGCAGAGCCTTTGCTGCATACTGATGCCTTTAACACCTGTTCAGAACAGGTCCCATCATGCACTGTAAAAGCACATCTTTCAGAGTTCATTTGTTTGCCACTTCAAAGCAGGCCCTCTGGATTCAGTGCTCACCTTTTCAACCTTGTCATAGTTTTTTGCCTTAATCTGAAAAAAAAAAAATACAAATATATACAATGTTAATTTCAAATCTACCCTTACAAAAATATATATTTTTGAAAACATGACAAACACACACACAGATTAATCATGTGAATTTCACACCAAAACAGGTAATGAAGTGCATCTTAAACTTCCATTACTAATTTGAATTCACACACACAAACAAACTGTTTATCACCTTCCCCCAAATTACTAATATACTGTACTTTTGTGCACGTGTATCAAGAACAGCTTTAGATATTGTCAACTACCTTGCATTACAGTCACTTTAAAATCTGCTTGAATGGGCTTTTAAAGTAATCTTGGAATCAATCATTTACGTCTATTTCAAACTTGGCTACGTAAGACTTTAAAAACAATTTCACTTCTAAACAGAGCAGTGTACTACTGATGGAAGTGCTTAGTACATTTTTTTTATGCCTGTTTCAGGTTCCCATGATAATTTATACAAAATAAGTATATATGAAAAAGCTCAAACAAATACCATAAAGCTTGTATTCCACAAGACTGTATAGTTCATTTTGAATTATGCAAACAGATTTTGTGACACATAACACCACCAAATGTATACCTGATTTACTAACACAGAACTGTCTACCTGAATTGAATTTAGGGTTTTTGCATTACACAGAAATTAACCATATTTTATAGATAAGCTTTGTGGGGTGGCAGGGGCATAATTTTGAGAATTCTGTTATTGCATGGTTATCAGATCCTCGTGTTTAGTTTGCTCCAATGGTTTTACTCATTCCAGAACAATGACTTCATAAAACAGATTAGTGTGCTGCACACGCTGCATCATCCCAGAGATTTAGATGTCCCAGTATGACATTTGCTAGTGGTAGGCGGTTTAAAATGCCTTTTTGTAAATGAGCATTGCTCTCTCTCTCTGTGCATTCTTCTACAGTGGAAAATAGGTATGTTATCTGTCATGAAACGCTTTATTAGATGGACCAAAGTAAACCACACCTTATTAATCTGACAAATTAGTTCAATGGTTATTTAGTTTTAGTCTTGTTAAAGCAGTATTTCCACTATTCTCTTAAAGTGCCAAGCAATAATAAAATGGTATATTGCTTTTTTTATACTTAAGAAAAACAAATCAAAGGTTTATTAATAGGAATTCCCAGATCTTTATTTTCAAGAATAAAAACTTAGCCCCTTTGAAATATTTTGATTGCATTTACATAAAATCACAGCAGCAACAACAGCAAAGGGGAATTAATTACAAAGAGCATGACTATCATTACAAGAATTACAGAGATGGGACCGGGGACATTTGCATAGGACTATCAGTAGAGCATATGGATGATGATATGTAGAGTGCAGATAACAGTAAACGCATTGTGTAAAGTGTGAATAAAACAATCAAATCAAAATTGTAGCCTCAACTGCTGCTTGTTTTATTTTTTTTACTATTTTTATTTATTTCCTTCAAGAAAAACTTCAAAGCATATTTAAAAACTAGGCAACTTTAAAATACATCATGCAACTTTATTTGACATTTAAAAACTATCCAGTACTATTATGGATCACTTCAGAAAAACACCTGATTCAGGTGCTGATCAAGCAGGATGAATTTGTATTATTGTGTATCATTACAAAAGCCTCACGCAAGTACTGCACCCGGACATTATGGTTGTTGCCAGGTACAGATGGCAGAACAATGATTGGGCCACATTTCAGTCCAATTTGACTATTTGTAGAAAGAACTTGGTAATTCTGGATTTGCACAATGCATCGAATGGGGTTCCTGCCAAAGGGTCTTACTAATGCAATGGCCACATTCTTTACTGAGGCCAGTTACAATTAAAAATAAAATGTAAATTAATTTACATAGAGTATAAGTGTATGATACATTACACACGAGTTTCTCCTTGGGTGGTCTAAATGTTTACACAGCACTGTGCACTGAAGTATTACAATTATATATCAGGGTTAAACTTTCAGTGCTCTCTCTTTATAAATGCAGCAGACTGCCTTCAAACAGTATAAAGAATGTGCAAATACCAGTGTAATTAAAAAAATGTGCTCAAAAACAGGGTGCATAAAATGCAATATGGTATAAAATCTATAGAGAATTCAAGGGGTTCAAGAAACACAATACAATGTGAAATAATAAGTCTAAAATCTTATGAAATGTTGACAGAACCAGATTTTTTTAAAATTTTTTAATCAAAATAAAGCATCCACTGGGGCATAACTTAATGGAAATCCATTTCAAATGTTTAATGGATATGTGAGAGTGCGTGATCTGAATCATTGATGTGGACAGAGGTTAAAACAATGTGGCAGTGGCACAGAATGTTTTAGAGGATATTACCTGTATGGAACTTTTTTCAGAGAACAATAGAATTCAGCTCTGTACCAAATGTGCTGTCACTATCTTTATTTGGCAGTGGAAATGTGAAACAAATGAAGATATGAGGCTTTGACAGTGCAGCTTTACACTTGGCAGTGTCTGAAGCGATGAAAAAGTCACATGACCACATTACAACAGCAATTATGTCACAGGTAAAAGAAACCACTAGATTGCCCAAAGTTTCCACAACATTGAAAATATTAAATCCCAGGCCATATGATTTTAGATCGTAGCAGTTGAAATACTGGCAGCAGTGGACTTACAAAAAACAAAAAGCTCAGTGGTGCTTAATTATCTGTACTAAAAACATATCTATTGATACAGAACATCTTTATAGTGTCACTGACCACGTTTGTCTTCTTTAATTAGTTTGTTTTATGTTTTCCTTTATCCCAAAAAAAACAAATATATAAAATCGGGGCTACAGAGTTAATAAAATAATCAGAATGTGAAACTATCACCAGTTATACAGGTTTAAGGCAAGATTCTGGGTATATTAGACAAATTCAGTTGGACTGGTTCGAATACAGCACACATAAGTCTGACAGAGGATAGAAAGTGCCGCTGTGTCACATGTATCCACTGCGCTGATAAGCAAAGTAATCCAGTGTGAAGGCACTTAAATGCAGTAAAGATGACAAAGGAGGTGAAAGCACATTCATGGTATAGACCTGAATATCCAATTAGAAATGAAACGATGCAATGCAATGGTATCACAATATGCAGGTTGTGATTCGATTCACGGTCCATGTAATGATCTGCATCAGCTACTTCTATGATGCATAATCAAATGGTGGTCATTTAATGATGAATCACTTTGTTAAGACAAAAATGTAATGGGAAATTACAGAATGTATTCATACCAAATGTAAAACACACCTTCATTCAAAAACCATTTGGTGAACTACAGTACGAGCTATGTTGTGCTATTGGTCTGGTATCATGATACAAACCTTAACTAGAATACAAGATATCATTAATCGATACATAACAAAACGTTACACATCTACACCCAATTATCCTCCATAAAAAAAAAAAAAAAAAAAAAAAAAACACCCACAGTACCTACCTGCAATATTGCTTATACTAAATTTAGTGTTCTCTCTAAGATACTCTTCGCTGCCTTTTTTTTTTTTTTTTTAGGCAGCCTGCCCAGTTAATGGAGCCATCCTATGATGCATGTTTATAAAAGACATATATAGTTGTCTTGAGTGAAATAACAGCTTAGAACAAGGCCTTGGAAAAAGATGGCAGCCATGACCTTGAAAACCAATAGGAATCAAGCTTGTACCCAACTGTATAACTGTACAAAATTTGATCCAAATCGGATGTTCTACTCCAATTTTCTTTCACAGCCCCCTAATTTACCAGTTTGTCCCCTAATATCACAATGACCTCCATCCCCTACTTAGCTCATCAGTGTGAAGATATGTGGGGAAGGGCCTCCAAGCAGCTTGGCTATTAAAAGCACTATTACATGTAGTACAGGGTAAGTCGTGCAAACAGGAGACCGCTGGCTTGACTCCCATTCACAGTAAGTTGCTATACTTGGATGAGGGCCTACAGGGTGCGTGGTATTGCCCATCAAGCTCCCGCAGGGTTAGGGAGGGAAATTGGCTGGGGATAGTTAACCTCATTACACTTCAGTGACCCATACTGGTCAGATGCCCAACGAGGCCAGACAGACACTCGCCGGGATGGGACATGCTGGGTCTTGCTTAGGATCGGCAGGTAAAAAAACAAGGGATTAAAAGATCAGTAGGGGACCTCTGTTCCAGCTGTGGTCAGTCCTCATGATTAGCAAGTGGGTGGCAGCATTGAGGCAGCATTTGAATTAGGCATTTCAAACTGGGTATAAAAAAATGTGGCTAAAGTTGTACAATAAAAGGAATTCTGATTTCTCAGTTCTTCGGGTAGGATACCTGATATCTTTAAAAACAATGAAATAGACCATTCAACTTTCATTGGGACTTCATTCAAATTTGGCAGAAATGTCACCAGAAATCCCAACAGTTTTGATTAAGGCAACAGCTTTTAACTGCTTTGTTATTCAGCTATTGTGAAGGTCACCATCTAATGTTCACTATAAACAGGCTCTGTAATAGTCATTGTATTCCAGTTCAGGCACCTATTTTAGAATTCCATAGTATTTCAAACAACTCACAGGATAAGTCAATATATATACTGGCAAATGTGTATAAAAATCTAACTGAGCAGGTGTCAGCATTTTCTACAAGCTACAAAACCACAATCTAAAAGGGCTTCTTGTTCCACTCAGTCAATCACGTTATCCTACATTACAGTGCTGACATGCCAGTATCAATGTAAGCCATTCCAAAAGCAGCACTGACGTAACATTAAAACAGGTCATTTAAGGACCTTTTTCATATTTCTGGAAGACATTTCAAATGTGTTATTAGTTAGAAAACTGTAGTGACTAAAGCGAAAAGATTTCAACATAATGGAAATGCTGGGGTGCAACGAACAGACAAATGTATAAAAACACACAGTAGAGTTCTGCCAAGCACTTTTTTATTTTACAAACCCAAATCTACTTTCATTTCAAAACACATACACACCGTTTATACTAGCAATGGAACTGATTAGCTACATTTATATACTGGTACTTCTTGTGCAGTAAAACAAAAATCAAGTCACTCGATTACAGCTCTGGAACACAATTGCATACATGAAACAATGGAAATCTAATTTTCCTAAAGCGCCAGTAATCAAAGTCCAAAATGCTGGACTACAATTTTATATTTGTCTTTAAAGATAAAGCTGTTTGAAGGCAGAAGGAGCAAGGAGACTAAACATGCACTATTAGGGTTAAATACAGCCATTAATGTACCATTTCAGGGAGGAGAAATAACAAACAGGAGGAGCTAACCAGAAACTTTCAAAACACATGCTGCACTTTTTTTTATACTATAAATTGGACTGCAATTACTTTCCCCATCTCACTATTTTGAAGATATGTTAGGTAAGTGAATATACAATATAAATGATCAAAATTGTATTAAGTGGTTTCTAAATTGTGACATGCAAGTGCCCCTCTACAATATCCACTGGGGATAGTTTTCCCAGCAGGAGAAACTACCAGATATGATGTCATAGCACCTTCAGGTAATTAAAATAATTGCGAACATATAACCACAATATAACTGTGACAAGCAGATGGACAGACCAATACTTAATAACAAATTGTCAATTTTATTACCAAGTTTGATGACAACTGGTTAAGTCGTTTCGATATGTTAAATTGCAATGGGCTCTACATTTGGGTACAGGACCTTCACTATACACCCACCATTGGGGACACCTATAATGTGCAACATTTTACATGCGACACACCACACCAAAGCACGCATCCAACTGACTGTCATGGCACTGCACTGCCCTGTGTATCAATTACAAAATTGATTTTCTTGTTTAAAAATACCAAACAAAGCTTGCGTCACATTGTATTTCTGGACACATGGGATATAGCTGTGATCAAGAGATTTTGTAATATAAATTAGCCATCAGCATTTGTAAAATAACTAATGTAATATTAATGAGCGTCAGTGTTATGCTTGAATATTCACATCTATTATCTTGCAAATACAAATGAATGCAGTTTGCTAACTTAACACAAAACACTTTTTGTAGAAAGGATATGTGTGCATTTTAATGTGGTTGTAAAATGCCAAATTATCCTAATTAAGTCTATAAGAATGTTGTAATAAATTTGCAATTTTATGCTGACAGAGTAGGGAGTGGAATATTCTATTCCCTTCGACATATGATTTATTTCAACGGTTCATTTAAAATATTTGTGAAACATCCAAAATGCATCAGAATTAACACCAAATCAAGACAAGTGTTATTCATCTTTATCAGAGTTGATTCAGATCAAATTAACCACATGTGAAAGTGATCAGGGCTACAAAAAAAAAAAATTCAACTTTACTATCATATACTGCTGTCTAATTGAAGATTTAACTTTACCTCTTTTTACAACAGATCTCATTCATAACTTTGAAAACATTAAATAAAAAAATATGGTAGAACTTCAGAAAAGTCAAGCTGACACATATTTCAGCAAGTGTCCTCATCAGTGCAAACTTGACTTTATTTAATAAGTTTTACACCAGATATACAAATTACTGATTTGTAAATCTGCTGTAAACGGCTGTGCAAGTGAAACTTGAACGTATCAAGGTTATGATACTTTTTACTTTTGAACAGAATTATAAACTTAAAAAAAAATCAGTCACAATTCTCTTCCACATACAATCAAATTAACTATGGTTTTATTCAATTTATTTGGCGCGGACAATTACAGCGAACGTTAAATACAAGTTACTACTAAGTAAATGTGCACACAAATATACAGCAGTGGTCTAATACTGTACTTACCATAAATTAGGAACTTGAAACTTGCGTTCCATTTTCCAGTTGTGGTCTGCCACAAACATATTTCTACATTAGTCCAAAGTGTATGTTTTAAGTATGATCTTATTTTCTTGTGGCATGCAGTCACAATCAATTTATTTAAAATATTAACATTTATAGTGCTGGAAAGCACTGCTTATACTCTGGTCAAGTTTAGAAGATTTTTTTTAAAACAATTCCCTTACATTAATGTCAAGCTTGACCAATTCCACTTTTGATTAACATGTTAATAGTAACATTGACAATGAAAAAAAAAACAACTTAAGCCCCTTTCACACTGGCATTCTCTACCCGGGTCAGAACCGACCAGGGTCAGGAACCGGTGTCAAGCAGGTCGGGTAAATAATTTCACACTGCTTTTGATAAAGCAGGGTTGACATGGGTGATAGACGGAGTGCATAATGTGCGCGCATCAGTGCCCTGGAAGCAGCTTGTTACAGACGCTTCCATCCAAGTGTCTGGATTGAACCGTCAGCCCAAATGTTGATTAGAGCAAATGTTTCTACATCCCTGCTGCATTCTGGCTCATGCTGTGCCTCAAACAATAAACAGAAATATTCCTTGCGGAAGTGAAACCATCACACCGGTTTGGCTGTTTGTTATTGCGTCGGCTCACGAATGGCCATCTTGCATTTTGTCTCGCTCAACCCGGGTCAAAGCGTGTCGACGCGCATCCTAAGGTGGGTCGCTGGGACCTGGCCACGACCCATGGAAGTAGTTTCATACTACGCAGGATTGTGATCCAGGTAACCAGAACCCAGGTAGGAGTGCCAGTGTGAAAGGGGCTTAAAAATGGGTTTGTAAATGGGCCAAGCATTCATTTTTCACTTACAAGCAGAACACAAACAAGATTGTAACATGTTAGTTACTATTCATTTTACTATTAACACTTTTCTCAGTTGTGATCGGGATACACGAATGGCTTAACAGGTATCAATTTAATTTTTAAAAATGAGCATTGAAAGGTCTGGGTAAAACACTGAAAATCAGAAGCCATATGTATATTGTTTGCAACTGGTAATTTGTATGAAAAGCCACCCATAACTACTTCAGTATGTTTAAGATTTACCATTTGTACTCACTCTTTAAGCTGACTATTAGTATCTGTACAATTTGGTGTGCAAAAACATCATACATTTGACTATAAGTGATGTATGAGGAACAAATCAGACCCAGCTACACAGGGTCATAGCTTTGATAACAAAAAAAAATGTAAAAAAGGGGGAGGGGGGCCCTTACCGGTTGGTTCAATCATTCTTGGTTTTCCTCTTAATTTTTCTGGGAAGGACCATACTCCTCTTAATAAAGCTCAATAAAATAGCAGTATTTTGTTTTGGACAATTAGCTGGTAAAATATTAAAAAAAAAAAAAAAACACATATACGTACATATAAATTATGGAATAGTCCATCAAGGGACTTGAAAAGACGCCACTAGGTCTGTCAATTATGAATAAAAGCAGATTACATGAACGGACCTGAATGAATTGTTTCCTTGCACAGTAAAGTGTAGATCAACTGTAAGAGCCACAAACTGAACTATCACTCGGAAGTTTTCCTACCCATCAGGAAATTTATTTATTACCAGTTACATCAAAGTTCTCATGGACAGTGCTCCCTTTTAGTTTCATGATCTGATCATTCATGGTTAGGCCACAATGACAGTAAATTAAACATTTGTTCTACACTTCACTGTGCAAGGAAACAATTACCCACAATATTTCACATTTTCTTTATATGCAAGTCACTATGGTGAAATAATGAAGGAGTAATGTAGTCACCGACCTGCTTATGTGCTAACTACACATTCACTGCAAGTGTAACCAATGTGATTTATTTTGGTTTGTATTAGGCGGAATGCATATTTAAACGGGTGACTTATTTATACTCAAATGATTGTGCTGTTTATTACAGGCGATGACTGTACAAAGTGCAACATAATAAAATAAATACAAAATCTAAACTAATTTATAAATTCCGCCTGGATTGTTTTCACCCCTTTAGGACTCAATGTAACAAACTAAATTATCCAAAATACATTTCATTTTTTGTGGGGGGGGGGGGGGGGGGGGGGGGAGCAGAACCTGAAATCTGCTTTTGGCAGAATCTGAAATACTTTTTTTCTACAAATGCAATTACAAATACAATTACTTCAAAAATAACACAGTATTAATGAATTTAGTTTCCCGCTACAAGAGAAACTAATTGAATTTAGCACCATTCACATGAACACAAAATAAATTAAGAGCTCAAAGAAATCACACAGGAGGCAATAAATTGACACAACAAGTAAATAAAAGGCTAAAGCACTCCAATGCCATTAAAATAGTTTTAATGCTGTTGCAGATCCAACATGCAATTGTACCAATAGGAAAAATATATTCCTTGGACCACATTTACAGTGTGATGCTGTAAAAAAGAAAAGCAGTTAATATTCCCCGATTATACTGTATGAAAAGGGGAAACCTAAAGGTGGTTATTTTGTTTAAGAGTACCTTCATGGTGTGAAATTCACAGATACACACGCACACATATGTGAAATAATATAAACATATTAACCTCTGCTTCAATGAATAGTTTCCAGAATCTGCCAGAACTTGGGAACTGGGCAACAAGTCGCTCATAGGTCTTCCTTGCTTTGTCTATAGGTTGGTTCTAAAAAGTATAAACCATTTAAAACATCATTTACATTATTAACAAAAGTTGCAAATAGTAATATCAATTTGTACATATTGGTGTAGAACCACCAAACCCAACACAACCTAATAGAACCCCACCCCCCCATTATAAGGAAACGTAATCCTGTGTCACTAAACCTGTGCCTCTCGTATCAGAATGCTCCAAGCGTCAAGGTCATAAGGATTTTCTTCCAGCTTCTTTTCGGCTTTCTTCACCTTCTCTGGAATATACTCCACTGCCTGGAAGTTATAAAACACAATTAATGTAATACAGTGCATTAGAAGAAAAAAAAAAAAGACTACATGCATACTATATTAAAACTTTTGTAAATAATGTTTTCAACAACCCCATTCATCTATGCATGCATGTTTTTTCTACTCAAAATTGCCTAATTATGCACAAAAGCTGCGCTGCCATCCATTTCTCCAATACTGGGTGCTCAGGTTATATGAACACTGGTTAAACAAATGCATTTAGCATATTGTACTACATGTTAACGTTTTTCTGCAAGCAATACGTATCGCAACTAAATCCCCTTGATAATATGTTCCTTTTCATAGCAAAACATGTTCTTGTTGCAATTTAATCACAATTCAGTCCCAATTTAGAAGGATTTAAGGAGTTTTAGACTCCAGTCAGTTAGGATACAGGGGTTTGGGGGTTAAGTGGTGTGCTGTAGTTATGTGCCCGCAGTACAGTACTTAACACATACATTGAATTGAACTAAAATATATGAATCGTGATATGCAAGCTTTTACTAAATGGTCAAGCATAGACCCCTGTAAATATATTCCATTCTTGTCCGAAGCTGACAAATATGTTCTTTACATTACTGTCAACCTGTAATAAAGACCACCTGTCTGTAGAATGAAAATTCAAACTAATATCCATGTGTAAAGAAAAGACCCCCACCAAACACACACACAAATATATATATACACACACACACACACACACAGTAGTATTACTGGAGATAAGTTAATAACTCGAGTTTAGTGATTTACAACCTGTGGGTTTAATGTGACGACTACAGAAGAAAAACACGACTTTGTTATCAGTAAAATACAACCCCAAACAAATATACAGGGGACAAAACACAGTTATGTAACTGCAGAGGTGCATTAGGGAGTTATTTTCAATTGTGAACATGCATTACGCATGTGATGCGTGTAAACAGTACAGCAGGCAGCGCATTCAAAACAAGGGATGACAGGAGTTTATATAAAAAGTGAGCGCGTGTAAGAAATCTTAACATTGTCGTTATAGTTTTGTATAATCTTGTCACCTTCAACAAACACTACTAGTCCGCACGGTTTCACCACTAATTAGTTCTTTATGTGTGGAAAACATGGTTGATAAACCATGATGCAGTGTTTCTTTCACAATCCACCCACGCCTCAATTTTACCGCAAAAAACCCAAAAAAAACAAACAAAACTGCTGAAATCCTGGGGGGGGGGGGGAGAGAGAGAATGGGGAATAGAAAAGGGAACAAACCACATCGCAGATATTTTTCTGCAAGCTGAAATTAAATCGTTGTGTACTATCCGCAACGTTTGAACACAACCTTCCAAATCTAGCTACGGTACCCCCCGCCATTTTTCTTTCTTTCTTTCAAACAACACAAAAACGAATGCAACCACCTAAACCGCTAAAAAACGAACACAATGCCTACGAAATAGCCAGCGCTTGTTCATAAATTTGATAAATGAATACCAGTTTTTTAGGAATATAAAGATATTTGCCATCTATGAACTGGGTGTGTAGGCCTCAGCCCCACTGAAAAACTGTAGCCTGTGTGTGTAGCTAACAGATTTTAAAAAGACTTACCAGGTCTGCTGTTCCTTCTGCTGCCATGGTTACTTGATTTTAAACAGGATATTAGCAAGAAAGAGGTTCCGTGATGTGTTTGTTTTAAAATATAAAAATAAAAAATAATAAAACTAATTTTGCGTGCTTAATTATCCTCTCTCTCTCGCTCTCCCTTCTATGCTGTATCCCTTTGCACCTCTGCTAACATGGCGTCACCAACCGCCTCCTTGTAGCAGCGCCTCGTGCATATGAGCGCCACCTAACGGCAGTTAATTTGTACTGCAGGCAGGTAAATTGCAGGCAGGTAAACCCTAACCCAACACACATTCCATTTAGAAAAGTTGAAAAAAAAAAAAAAGTAATGTTTCTAAAGTAAAGGTGAAACTCATCATTCGCATGGATATTTTGAATGTCTTCTCTGCTTCGTTTCAAATATTATGTTATTCTTCATGGTAGATTTCAATTACTTGATTCGATACATTTATTTTGACTATTATTAGACAGCTTTTTATATAATACATTTTTGCTCCATTTACTTTATTCTGAAATACACACGTAGTCCACGCCTGTCACGCATCTACATTTAAACCGTTACATGGATAGAATCAGTGTTCTATAAAGTACAGTAGCTATTATGACTAAAATGTGTATTATACATTTCATTTAACGATTTAACAGTCTGTCACACACACATGGTGAACACGATAACTATTGATTTTGCACCAATCTTCACCACTTTATTTCACACTCCTATCTTCCTGTAGAAGTTTCAGAATTCATTTCTCCATAACCTTGCACTTATTATGGGATCATGAGGATGTGCATGTGTCTGCACGGGATAAAACACATTGTCCCAATGGAAATGCATGCTGGCCATGTTCCCAGATAAAAACAAAAGACTATTAACAGTTGCATAGTATTAATGGTGTGCCCCTCAACAACATAAACCCATAATTTTTGTTCCTGTGTCTTTATCTGCCTCACGTAATACATTAAGCCAGCGAAAGTGTAATTCCATTGCATTCAGCTCACGTATGTCGGATGTAAGGGGATTGTCGTTTGATTTCAGGCAGGTAGAGGGCGATCTCTTTAGGCGTGCTGGTAGAGGCTTGGTATTAGACAAACAGTCTAAGCTAGCAGAGCCCCGAGCTCACAGTGGCACAGGTCCTAACAGGTCATGTTATTTGCTGAGCTCATTAGTTGGCTTGTTATGCTCCAGGTAGATTGTATTCACTGATCCAGGATCAGTTTAACTGGTTGAAAACATGAAAAACACAAGACTATCCTACAGCAACAATTCTGGAAAATATTTACTGACCTCTTACAATTCTGGAACATATTTACTGACCTCTTACAATTCTGGAACATACTTGCTGACCTCTTACAATTCTGGAACATATTTATTGACCTCTTACAATTCTGGAACATATTTACTGAGCTCTTATTTAGCATCCAGCAGGTATATAAAATCCCAGATAAGGTGTATGGCTCTCCTCATTTGTACACAATTCATTGGTGGGGAGGATTGGTGCTTGTTAAGACTGAATAAGTTGTTTCCAAAAAGATTTCTAGTGTTTTGAACTGTCCCCTTGGAGTTGGTGAAAAAAGAAAAACCAACAAAAAAACAAAGCATTTCAACTGAAACAATACAATATCTACAATAAAGCACAAGCATTGAGAACTATAATCTTTTGCTTGTGCTATTTGGGTGTGAAAACAGAAGGTGTCACATAGAGACAACATGCTGTAAAGTGCTGCCACAGGCAAGGCCGAATAAAAAGCTGCTGTGCAGACAAGAAGCTCACAGAGGAGGGTCAGTATTGGGCCACACCTGTTGACTCCCTGGCTTGAATTCAGCCCTTGTTTATATCCAGTTGGAACTGACAGTTGTCGGTTGGATTAAATTACTCGGCCTGCAGTTGGCCCCGGGCAAGCATTAGCTTATGACAAACTTAATGTTGCTTTTTTGATAGTTTTGCTGTTTGTTCTTTTTTTAAACAAATTAGGTCTAAATGAACATTCTGATATGTTCACTAGTTTTGCAAATGTTTTGTTTTCCTTAACATAAATTATTCAAATCTGCAGTAAAAAAAAAAAAAAAGTCTACGCTTGTTCAAGGTTCAAAAAACAAAACAAAACCCTAGAATGAATGTTGGTTTACTGATACATTCCACAGGACATTGACTAAGTTTGTTGTTTTAAGACCAGCTGGGGTAACCAGAAAGAATCAGTCTGTGTTCCAATACCCAGCTTTTCTGGTAACCATTTCACATGTATTTTAATTGATTGCAAAATGGTGTAATTACAAAAGCTATCCATGAACCAACCTGGAACCTTTTATTGGGACAGATCTCTGGTTAAATAAACAAGGGCAGTTATCAACTTGTCACCTCTGCAAAAAGATGGTCCTGCCAGAAAAAGATTGACTCATCCCAGGAAGCAATGAGGGGACTTTGTCTTTGTGGCCTGTGGATGGATAAAAGGCTTCTGTCTCTTTCTATTTTCACAGTAATCAAACTAAGGCAATTACAAACAGTATAGTAACTACAGGTGTCAGGTAGACCCAACTAGAATGAATCTCACCAAGGAGACCCGTTGCTGTGTAAAATAATGACTTAAGGGAGTAGCAGATTTGTATCTTTAACTACCGCGGGCTCTAAACAAACCTCAACGTTTCAATATTTTTTCTTTTTTTAAATTTTAAAACAGTCTATGGAGTTTGCGAAGTTGATCTGCCAAAACTTTGAAAAAAATATGCATTATAAAATAGATACATAGATAGGAAACTTAACACAGTACAATTATGCACACAGTGACTGACGGGGATATAAAAGCAGGGAAGAGCTAGCCTTTGATGACTTTCACTTTTGGTGACATGACATCAAATGCTGTAGAATCTGTGACAATTCAGGAGGTTTACAGTTTAGAAAAGAAGATGCTTGTGTGATGTCTTTCATGGGCACTGAATGTACTGGACTGTAGTTATTCCGCGAGCATAGCTGAATAAAGGGGTCAAGTGGGTTGTTTACAGCTATTCTCATGACTGAAATCAGCACAAGACTCTAGGAATGTTCACAGAGTATTCTGTTTACATAACAAGTACAATGTTTGTAAAAGAAAATACGTTTAATACTGTATTTAACAGCAGATATCGGAGAATTACTGCAATCAAGCTTAGCAGATTTGGAAGACTGCAATTCGCCCAATCATTTTGTCACAATTAACCACTTTGTTGAGGGTTTGTAATAAAGAATTGGAGATTACAATAAGACAACATACTGTCTTCTCTAAGGATACACTGTAGATTATTGAATGAGTGCATATGGGATGAACAAACAGACAGATCGGCCGGCCTTCATTTCCTTATTTATTAGATCAATCTCTCTCTCTCTCTCTCTCTCTCTCTCTCTCTCTCTCTCTCTCTCTCTCTCTCTCTCTCTCTCTCTCTCTCTCTCTTATTAGCTGGTATTCTTCTTCTGCTATGCATCCTATTTTAGTTAGGCAGTATTTAGTTTAGTCCCAGACAGATCAAATAACAATGAAGTAAAACAGAAGCAGCTAAGTACTGCTGCTGTTTAGATAATGAAATGTGGTTCTTTGTCTGATAGTCCATGCAAATCTCTTTATTGCATTGTTGTGAGTACGCATAATTCCAAGAAGGACCCCATTGTAAGGGTTTAAATGGTGGTTGATCTGTTATCTATATGAATACATATGTAACTCCCATTCATCAAGATGGATGGAGCAGATGGAAGTGATTGGTGGTGGTGGTGGAGGAGGGGTATTTAGGCAGGGAGTAGATTGTAAACTTCTAAAATCTTCAGGGGGGAGGTGGTAACTGAGAGTGACTGAGACACTCCCTTGCTGTAATTAACTGTAATTACCCCTCTTAAACTAAGGGAGATAGCTTGTGAAAATATTGTAATTAAAAAACACAATAGAGAAGGGGAGAAAGGCCCTCCGAGGGATGAACTTTTCTTTCAGACAGGAATGCAGCGTGACCCAGGGCACCAAGTGTCCATTGTTGGTTAGTAATGAAATCTACATATTCTGTACGAAACAGAACAGTCAATCTCAATTGAAGCTATACTCTACAGTAGTTCTGGTAAACTGTTCTCAGCATTATTGGTGTTTGTACATATGTATTGCACTTTCATTGCATTTGATCAGTGTTTCGTTTGGTATGACCTTGGTACTGTACAGAGTTCTTTGACTATTCCCTGATATGACTGGCACTGGTGAAAGCAGACAATGTATAAGAACATAGAACATAAGAATATTTTGGAATTTTTTATTTTATTTGATGTAGTGACTGGAGGTAACTTTATCTGTACCATTTAGGATTTCATAAACATCAGTTAAGTGCCTTCTTTCCCTTCTGTTTTCTAAGCTGAAGATACTTATTTATTTTAAGGTGGGGTAGAACTTTACAATACATGACATTCAAACATAAATGTTTTTTTTAAATAACATAGACTTAATTTTAACTTATTTAAAAGTGTGAACCAGACTGTTCCAGTCCACTGGGATTTTACAACCCGGATTTACAACAGTGACAGGTGTGGTTTAAATCTTAACAAGCCTCAAATAAGCCTCACACATTAAATAGGGTTGGGATGTGGGTGTTCCCTTGCCTGCTTTCTTGTGGATTCTATGTTCTTTGTTGCTGCAGGTCGGCAGTCCTGAAAGTTGAGCCCCACCCTTGGGCTGTAGTACTCAGGTTATTGTTTTCAAAGAACTAAACTTTGCACTTCATTAAGCAGACCGCTTTTTTCAGAAACATGGAGGGTTATTGCTTTATTGTTGCTCGAGAACACGCACACATTTCCTTAATATGTTAATAGCATGATTCATTTGTTGTTCTCCTGTTAAGCGTAGGAGTAAGATAGAGGAGGCATGTTTATGCTGTATAATTTCTGGTGGAGAAATGAGATTGTGAGTTTCAGCCCAAAAGTAATGCAGATTTTGTTTTAGATTTCGTAATGAAAACATTACTAGGGTTGCTATGATATGAATGTGTCAAATTGTGTTGTCACCGCGGATGTGTAAGCTTAATAAGCCTTTCAAATAAAAATAGAAATCATAAGCCTGGAAATAAGCCATATGATTATTGTTTTTTAAAATGTAGCTATGGTATTTCATCCAGGCCTGTATGCAAACCATATATATATGTACTGTATATATACACTGTATATATATATGCTTTGGTCACGATTTTTTTTATTTTAATTTTTAGAAAATGTAAATCAGTTTCTGTACACTATGGAGTTCGAGAAGTCTCATTAAAATTTTGAAAACAAAATATATGCATTATTAAATAGGTATAGACAGGACTCTTACCGTGGTGCTATTATGCGTGTAGCGACTAAAGGGGATATATATATATATATATATATATATATATATATATATATATATATATATATATATATATATATATATAAAAATACAAAAATAATGTTTGCCGGGAAAACAGAAGCACAGACCATCAACAAGCCTTACAGTAATTACAAAGTATTTTTGGTTCCATTTGTCATTTTCTTTTGTAGTCGGTGAGCTAACAAACAGCCTTGTTAACCACTGCGCCATTCGGCAAAGAATGTCATCAAGATATACAAGGTAATAACACTGAATAATGCATTAGGAAAAACAAGCTGCTCATAACATTGTGATTGTATACTGTGTGTAAGTGGCTTACATCTCAGACCACAGTATGTTTTCTATAAATACCGCAAGTGATAGAAACGTGGATTGAGACCGTAAGTGTTCTTGCATGTTTCCCATCATCGAGACGCACACTCAAACTATCTCTGTTGTGCTTGCTCACTAAGTGTAATGATGTTTTTTGTACCTTTTTATATTTGGCACGCGTATTGCTCAAGAGCTCTTTAATGGATTACGTCATTGATATCATTGGACGGTTTCTTGATAATAATTATGCAGTCCCCTTGGCAACATGCATATTAATACATAGTAGTACAGGGATACATTTTATGAAGCAAAAAACAATTGTCCAAGTTTGTTGAATTTAGTTCAGTTCATTAAAAAGGAATAATTACTTTTTTTTCTAGTACTACGAAAATATGTTAAATCAGCCTTTGTAATATACTCGATAAGCTTATACTAGTATTACTCCATATCATCTTGATTTAAGGAAAACCCAGTATATATTAAAAGCATGTCTTGGTGCTATATTAAATGAGGCATTCAATAGCTCTTCGTTAGGCCTGTTCTAATGTAACCCTTTAAATCATAAACTGATACATCTTTGGAAATATAATCATCATTACTAGTCACTGTGAGCCACAGCTTTGGACTCAACTCATTCAGGGTCAAGCAAAGGGCAAAGGAGAGGAATGACATTGAAATGGGAAGCAGCCCTGGCTGTAGCACACACTGGCTGTAGCACACACTGGCTGTATTCAGTTTGATTTAAATCATCGTGTTAGGTAAGCGCTGTATGAGTCACTGCACCTGTTTACTGCCAGCTTTCTCCTTTGATAACATGTTTGTTAAATTCCATTTCTTTTCAGCTTCTTTCTTCGATCTATGCCAGCGTTTTTGTAAGCAACATACAAATAAAAGTCATAGCAAAATACGATTTGCCGAATAATGTTTATTGTAAGGAGGCCTTAAAAAAAAAAAAAAAAAAAAAATCACAATCTAAAATTGATTGTCACGAATTGCTTCATGGGAAAATCACCCGAAAGGGATAGAACTGGACCTACATTGATGATTTATGCCATTTCAATAATTAATAGAAGGCTTACATTTGATCAGATAAACCCAGTGGAGGTTATGGTTACTACTGTTATATCACAAACAACATCAGATGTTATATAAACAAAGCACTTTGCCAGAGGAATAATTTGTTTATCACACCAATGAGGATTTTCTGAGGATTTCTTGTGTGTTAACTTATTAATGCCATCCTCACAAGTGTTTTAAAAGGTACATGTACTGCTAAACTTGTAACCCGCTGTAATTTAAAGAAAAAGTACCATGCAAACACGAAGTTGCTTTCATTTATAAATAAGTCATTTCAAGAAGTATTAGTTTTACTTTATTTATTTATTTATTTATTTATTTTACAAGAATAAGAAACTAAAAAGTAATTGGTGCAAAATGTGCGTGTGAATCAGCTTTCTTGAAGTTACCCGTATGAGATAGTTATTTGAAATAATATGACATGTATTTGTTTCTTTTGTAATATTTTGGGTTAATAAGTGCAGTCAATAATTTGTTTGGCATTGTTTGAAAATGCTACAGATTGAAGTGAGGATTTAAGAGTATGAGTCTTTGAAATTCTTGAAAAAAAAATTCAACTGAACAGAACAAAAAAAAAATGCATACGTGCAGGACGAGGCAAGATGCAGGATGGTAAATCCGCGTGTTGTTCTGTTGTGGCGCTGCACGTTGAACGCGCTCTGCGATCGACTCATCGGGTCTCACTCCACAGTTACACAAACATTCCACACGCAGCACAGAGAGATTTTTAGAAACGGAAAGAGAACGGTAAGGACAGGAGTGTTTATGGGGCAGCCAGTCCCTCCTTAAAATCAAAACATGGGCTTTCAGGCCCTCGTAACCAAGAAGAAAGATACATTCCCCGAAAGCAGAACTCATTAGCTACCCGCTGGACTTGGCCTGGCCCCGCTGAGTGATTTTATACGTGAGTTATTTGAAGTTGGAAATTAGGGAGGTTGTGGTTTTGTCGACAGAGGTTTCTCGTGTTGGCCAGGACAAGATGGCAGTAGCATAAGCAAGCTGGGCATGGTGTGGGTACATTATAACTCCGTAACATGTTCAGAAAAGCGGTGGATTCTATCAATTGTTACTATCTGTGAAGGTAAGTGGTTTGTTTTGGGTCGCGTTTCATAAAAACAAAAACAAAAACAAAATGACTGTACAGCAGTACTGAATAAGGTAAACATCACTAACTTTTTTTTTAAAACCTATTTTTAATATTTTTTTCTTGTTCTTTTTACATTTTTAGTTGTACACGTATTTAACAACACATATTATGTTGTAGGCATGACTTAATAACTACAATAGGCCATTTTTTCTGTCTTGTAGGTTTCCTAAAATTGTTTTACATTTTTTTTTCGCGAAGTTGAGTGGTAGTTTGGAAAGAAAACCAGTACCACAACACAGGTCGGTAGCGACTGAAGAGGATATCTGTATCGAACATGTAGTTTACCTTGTTGAATCACCAGTATTGTGTTTTTGAAAATTTGTGTACATAAAAAAAGCACTACACTTTTGATTTTGAAATACATTGACGATTTTCAAATACATTAGTGTATATTTTTTGTATTTTTTATAAAACTTTTTAAACCAACGAATAAACATTTTCGGTTGTTAATAAACTTATCCTGCCCCAGTAAATTGTGATGGATTTAATTAATATTTTTACTTAGTAGTTATTCTGAATTAATTTCATAACTCGTATTGACAGTGGTTTGTTTGGATTGCTTGGCTGTTGGGTATAGTTTCCCCACCGAGTTAACATTTGAATTAACTCAGCAGCGATTAACACCGTGTTTGTCAGAATAAAATTTACGTAATTGTTAGTTTGATTAAGTATATACTATTTAAATGCTACTGTATGATTAATGATATGTTAGTGTTTACTTTAAAAGGGAGTAGTGCAACTTTGAAAATAAGTATAGCCTACTCAAAGTAAGCTTTGTCAGTTTGTGTGCTAAGTTAAATTTGTGGTCGTGGTAGATCAGATACAAATTCATTATATTCTGATTGCATGTCAGCCTTCAGGCTATTCTCCCCCCCCCCCCCCCCCACCACCCCCAAAAAATAAAATAAATAATCGCTGTGTACTGTTGTAGCATAATTATCCTATTTAGGGATGATGGGAGTCATAGTGAAGTCATACAGTTATGTGCTTGCCGTCTGTGTACAGAAAGCATGAAGACAGAGCCTTTCTGTTTGCCATGTCATTAGTAACTATGGTGAAGAATAAGGCCTTAACAGTTCAATGCCTCTGCAAAACCGCATAGCAAACAAGTAAGCCTGACACAGGGTTTTAAGGACTATGGAGAATGCAACACTAGCTTCAGTTCATGCTTGGTATCTGTTTTAATCCCTTATTATCCTGTGTTTTATAATGAATCAATCGTGACCAGTCTGACTTTGGAGTTAACTGTTTCCTGTCGTTTGGGTTCTCTTGTGCCAGGTAGTGTATCTGCTTCGTTGCCTGCCACTACCTGTGCAAGTTATAATTGTCCTGTACAGTGGTTATGTGCTCCATTTTTAACAAGAAATTAAATGATCTTCATTAAGTGCAGAATTAGGTACCTTTCTTTACTGCAGTGTAACACCACCGTCATGCTTGTATTTGGACCAGTGTGAGAGACACCGTCTATTATTCATTTGATGTAATTTGACTATATAACAAAAGTAACCAATGTTTCTTTTTGTTTGTTTGTTTTATGCGCTCTTCAAAGATGGCCCCAATGAATTTCTAAAGCAGATTATATTTCAAAAGCGCTGTGCCTGTAGTTGGGACTGTATAATGGCATATGTTTATATTGCTTGTAAGAGAAACCTACAGTATTTTTTTTTCCCTCAACAAATGTCATTGGTGAAAAACATTTTTTTTGTCATCTTCTCTGCGGCCCATTCTGTAATTTTAGAATTGCGTTTCTCTGCTAACACCCTTGTACTGTTGCAACACACAGAGAATCGGAAAGAAACACCATTCATTTTACATCCTCCCCAGCTGTGCTAACTAGTGCTGCACTAACCAGTTTTTTGATTGATTCCTCACAGAAATCAGGTGCTGACAATCAGGTGTGGGTCATTGGTGTTGACTGGGCTGAAACCAGTGAAGAAACAGCTGCTGGGATTTGAGCTGATTGCTGCTTTTCTTAAGACCCTTTCACCTGGGACCCGACCCGCAGAGTGACAGAGTCACAATCCTGCATCGTGTGAAACCGCGTACCTGGGTCGGCCAAATGCATTGCTAGTAAATGTTGTGTATTGATAATTCTGAAGCAGATTGAAAATATTTCATGTTTAGAGGCCCTGAATTTTACTTCTTTACTCAAGCAATTTTTAAAGTGCATTTTGCGTAATTTGAATTAAGACTATTGGCTATGCCAATGTTTGCACAGCCTGGGTGCACCAAAAGTGCATTACAAAGTAAAAACTTTCCACTTGACTGACTTTGACCTTTTGGAGGCCTCTCTCGTTCCTCAGGACTTTTTCCGTCTTGTACAGTTGTGTACAGTCATGGCATTCTGTCTTATCAATGGCACAATAACAAGATACAAATTATTTACATACAAATCATTTGTGGATGTTTCATATAATAATAATAATAATAATAATAATAATTATTATTATTATTATTATTATTATTATTATTATTATTATTATTTGTTTATTTAGCAGACGCCTTTATCCAAGGCAACTTACAGAGACTAGGGTGTGTGAACTATGCATCAGCTGCAGAGTCACTTACAACTACGTCACACCCGAAAGACGAAGCACAAGGAGGTTAAGTGACTTGCTCAGGGTCACACAATGAGTCAGTGGCAGAGGTGGGATACAAGCCCTCCTGGTTACAAGCCCTTTTCTTTAAGCACTGGATCACACAGTAGTTTATTAGCTTTTTATATACAGTATACAGCAATGGCCAAAAAGTTTTGCATCACCCTATAGAATGAACTCATTTTGCTTCTGGCGATTACGCTGACCCTGCTGGTGCTGTCGGTGCTTTCCTTCATCTGTTATTATTGTTAGTAAACGATGGCTTTGCTAATGACCAATGATGAACTGTTGTAGTCGCCTCATCTCTAGTTATTTTAAATGCAATATTAAAAGCAGAAGCGAAGCCACGTAAATGCTGGACGAGACCTTGGCTGAGGTGAAATGACATATAGTTGATCTTTTTAAATAGCTGACATCTTTTTAAATTCACTGCCTCTTTACCATAGGATAGTAAACAGTCAGGAGAGTGTAACAACCAATCATATTTCACAACCGTGCACTTGAAAAAAAACTTCACTACAAATCGCTCAGCCGTTCGCTTGAAAGTAGAGCTTGTCTCTCCAACTGGTTGCAGAAACATCCCCATGTAAGCGATTCAGTTGCACGCACTTGATCGATCAGGCGTGGACCTGGCTTTAGGACGTGTTCAGCCGTGATGGCAGAACACTTTATAATGCCTAGAAGCACCACCTTTACTTTTCTGTTTGGAATAGGTAGCAATGGAAGTGAATTTGTCTTTTATTTACATGTCATCAAGGGTTGTCTGATTTTGTAAATCAGACTAAAGAGGAGATTCACATATTTGAGTGAATTCTGCCTAATGTCAAGAAAACAGAAGAAAAAATCTGAAATATTAGTTTTTGAATGTTGTCCAAGACACTGTAAAATGGGAGTATAGGGTACATTCCTTTTTCAGTATCTCAGCTCTTGGTAGTATTCTATGTTTTTTGTAAAGAGCTTACATTGGTGAGAACATAGTTCCAGTCAAGGTGCATGCTAGTGAATGCTGACGTGTGCTTTATTTTGTTTCCAGTTACCTGCAACATTGATGTGAAATTTAAACAAAACAAAAACACCCTCTACTCAAGGTCACTTGAAACGGAACCATATATATTTCTGTATAAATAGGTTATGCTAATTTGTGCTACTTTAGCTTCAGACTGTTTAAATCAACCTACACCATAAAAGGAGGAGCCTTTAGCTAGTTGTGTACGCTATGTGGGCCATTAGGCAAGCCATTAATAAGACAGCACATGGAAATCTGTCTTGATTTTATTAAGTTAGGCTGCTTGTTTTTTTTTTCTTTTCTGACCTCTCGGACCCTTGTCCCATGGATTAGTGAACAAGACGACAGTTACCGTAAAAACCGTTGTGTAAGTCATCCCCCCTTTGGAGACAACAATTTCACAAAAGCACCTAAAATTAGGCCTATGTTTGTCAACATGCTCAACATTAATAATAAAGGACAATTCATAACTCATGTTTTGAAATAAGGATACTGCTGTGTTTTATTTCATTAATAAAACACTGCATTGGCTACATTGCTGCTGCTACAACTGAACAACTCTAATAAACTAAAATAAAAACCCGCTCTAGCAAAGTAGATATTTCATTTGCTTTGTGTAATTGTGCAATGTGTGTGTATATGGTAACAGTACGATATTAATGCTTTGTTTTTAATTTGTTTTTTTATATTTTGTTTGTCATGTGTGTCGTGCGGTACGAAATAAAATTAACAGTAATTCTAAGGGAAATTGCCTACATGTGTATGCCTATGTATATTGCAGCTAAGGGTTAAACTCAGATTATTCTTTAGTAATGTGTGGCCTGCTATACGCATTAGGTTAAACTAGTTTTCTGGTTATGCGGCCCGTGATAAAAGTTTGGTTGAGCACCTTTGCTGTAATTAGATTATTCTCTACTCTCTGCCTGAGTGAATGCCTGACAGTCGATTGTTTTTTCAATCAGCCTTTTTAAAGGCGTGCTTTTTTTAGTCAGTCGCGTTGCCAACTCCTATTGAGTGAAAGTCACTAGACCTGCCTTAAAATGTCTTTGCTTGGTGGATCTCTGGTGTAAGGGGAGGGGAGGGGGGGGGGGGGGTAGGTAATGTCTATGCATCAACTGTTAAATGATAGTCACTAAATGTATATGAACAGCAGGGAGTTGGCGGATAGGCGGGATCTAGGGCATTGGCTGCAAATTCACAGTTGCTATAACCTATAAACAATAGGGAGTTGTATGGTGTTATCTTTATTCGAGTATTATGTTTTAGATAAGTATATTCTGTTTGAAACGGTCGCTAGATTATCACTAGACTTAATTTGCAGTAGCTAAGTTAGCTCTCTGTCGCATTAACATTAATAATAGCTCCGTGTCTAAAGTCACTAAATCTAGCGACAAATTCACTGTAGAAATGTTTACAAACATCATTGCATTCCATTATTTGTATGTTGCACAAAGTGTTTGAAACTAAGTTATCCTGATAACTTCCAAGTTTAATTTTGAAAGTCACGCCTGTTCTGTTGCACAAAACGGGATAACTCAGGCTTGAATCCATGGTAACATATCGTGATTAAACATGCTTCAGAACAGGGTAACAAAGATTAATCCTGACTTTAAAAACTGTATAACCATTAAAATAGCATCACCTTTTTTTTCAAACCGGGAGGCTGTGCAATTGTGTTTAAAAGGATCTATGTATATTGTAGCATTTTGCATGCTGTGGGTTCCAAGCAGGGTGGTTCAGCTCAAACCGCTATGTACTAATTATATATATATATATATATATATATATATATATATATAATGTACGTGTGTGTGTGTGTGTGTGTGTGTATGTATGTATGTATATATATATATATATATATATATATATATATATATATATATATATATATATATATATATATATATATATACCCAGAAATTTAACTTAAACAATGGTAAATCACTATTATTCCTGGAAAACTTGATTTAAAATACTTATTTTTTTATCAGTGCCAGCTTTTCTTCTTGCCAGTTGCAGTACGTGATTTGGCAATCGATGGTTTTGTCATTTGCGTTGTACCCAGGACAACCAGTTGTGAAATGTTGGTGTGTGTAAAATTCTCAAATGCAGGAAATCTTAAACTTTCAATTGTGGTCCATATGGTTCGGCATTTTGGTCTATTTGCGAAATGCATAAAATAGAGGGAAGTGGTTTGTCCTTTGGCTAACAGTTTGACTTTTTCTATAGTTGATATTCACACCAATGCAAAGTCCAATCCAATGATCTTATGTGCAAAAGAAAAAATGAAGTACATTTAAAAAAAGGGATATCTTATTTGTTGCCACCTGCAGAGTCTATTTTATTTCTAGGTTTATTAAGAAACAGTTCCTTCCTGACAATTTAATTTTTTTTATTGAAATATCCTCTAAAACACTCTAGGCTGTGTACTATAGTATACATGAGGAGACCTGTAAAGAGCATGATCTGCATTAACCCAGGTTTGCATTTGAATGTCTGCATTATAGTAACATTTTGGTAATGGAGATTGTTAATGTTTTGCAGTATGCCCAAGTTTGCAGTTAAGCGGTGGGACATTTGTATTATGGTTGTAGAATTTTTTAAATATACAATCACTGCTTTCATTTGTTTAGCTTGGCTCTGGATTCAAATATACACTGAAATGGATAATCATTTTAAATATGTATTTTTTAATATGTAAATCTCTACAAATTTCACAATAAGTAAGCCCTGTAAAGGGGAAGTTGGCTATCTCATTTCATTGTAGTTGGGGTCACATGTTTACTTGTTGAATAGTGCACAGTCATGTGTTCTGGTATTTCCCTATGCTGTAGTTTCAAATGCACTACCTGCTGCACTGATGCTGTGTGGGGAAGTGCATGTGGGAGCTGATCTGACAGTAGTTTGCGATAGTGAGATTTCGAGGTATTACTGTGTGCATCTTGGGGTTGCAGCAGTACAGCAAAAAGACTTGTTTAACGTGGCTAAAATGGAAGGGACTCGCAGCACAGGAAGGTAGGTTTTCTTTATAATTTGCCTTTAGTTCAGCCTGTAACATTAACTTTGCATAAGCAGCTTTTACTGAATGTCTACACGAGAACCTTTCTGAATGTTGGTGGTTAGCACCACGATACCTAGTTATTAGCAAAAAGTAGTTATAGGTACTTGATTAATGTTCTGTATGTTTGTATAAAAATCTGAAATGTCTTCCTAAGTGTAAATAGTAAGAATCCAAGGTATTTTATACATATGTTGTAACTTAATATGCTCCAAAAATCTGCAAACAAGAGTACATGTTTAATAGCAACAGCTTTTATATTTATATTTAAATAACCATCAACAAATAATTAAATAAGACAACAAAATCATTGTATTTTCAGTGTTCTGCTTCAGATACTATTACTTCTGTAGGCGCTTGCTATTTAATTTCTTGGAAACACCTGCTGCACTTCAAAGAATCAAAAACTAGGATATGACGTTTTTAACTTTAACTGGCTGGCTGAGATTTTTTATTACAAGCCAGCCTTTCTAACCTACATTTTTTTTTTTTGTCCTTCCTGTAAAATATTTAACAGAGACATTAGTTGCTAAGAGACCCCAAAGGAGTTGCCAAGCAACCTTGTATAAAAGGTTAAGTGAACCTTGTGATGCTGTTTTTGGGGCTTGGATGCGGTTTGGTTGAAGTGGTTCATTTTTTCCATCCACTCTCGGATAGCATCAGTTCATTGTTAACCATTCTTACTGTACTAATATTATCACATCAAACAGCCTACTAACTGAGTGTATGTTGTCTGGTATTGGACTGCAGTAAATTTGTTTACTTAATTATAATTAATAGAAAAAAAAAAATGTTCAGATCTTGCCCAAAATTACCAGTGCCGAGTTATTTAGTTTGTTTGAGAGAAAAATAACTTTGCCCAATAACATATCCCAATGGGCAGCGACTTCCAACCATATGTTGATAGATCACATATAATGCATATGCTCTAAAGTACATTGCATTAAAATGATTGCCCAATATAAACATTGTTGCGGTATAATTTGTGTGTTCTATCAGTAACTCATTCAGTAAGTGTCCTACTAAAATGTACATGTCGCTCCCCCAGTATCAGACTGCTGCTGTATATTTCCCAGTTTCCTTACTAAGCAGTTTTTGTAAGTTTTGGGAAATGGTCTACACAGGCCATGGTATATTGCCCAGGGGCTGAGACTGCATTAGAGATACACACCCCCTTATGCATCTTTAATATTTTGCCAGCACTGTTTCTGCATACATGCATATTTTGGAAGCACTCTATATAGTAAATGTGTGAAAGGAATGAATTCAAACATGTATTTTTTTTCACCATTTGCTTTGAAAACTAACCAGCTTTCTGCATTGTTCACGTTTCTGATATCAGTAACTGCAATAAGGGAGTGTGGTGTAATAATTTTTTTTTTCTGTTGTCCCCCAATGCATGCTGATGCTGTTGGTTAAAGAAAGTACCTTTCCCTCTCTTAAATATATTGTTCTAGAACTAACAGAAACCTTACTGTTTTGATAATTCTGGAATTATTTCTGTAAAGCAAAATTGATTTACTTGCTTTTTAAACCCCCTACCCGATTTCAATATATTCTTTTGTTTCTACATCTCTTACAGGTATGGCCTCACAAGTCTTGGTCTACCCACCACATGTTTATCAAACCCAGACAAGTGCCTTTTGTAGTGTGAAGAAACTCAAAGTAGAGCCAAGCAGTTGCGTGTATCATGAGAGAGCCTACCCCTGGACCTATTTGAACGGTAGAACCCTTGGAATTGCTCACCCTACGAACGTTGTTAGCTCTTCTTTTCAGATAAAAGACTCTGTGTACAGCAAGCCCCGTGGGCAGAACTTTGCATTGCAAGCAGTCGCCTTAAGAGGTGTGAAGGAGGACCCAGGAGCAGCAGAGGCAAAGCAGCACCCATCAGACCGGGCACCCCTGCAGGTCACTGAGCAAGCAGTGGTTGTATACGAAACTGGTGGTAGTGGTGGAGGAGAAGGTTTGAACTTGGTGGACAGCGTGCAGCGATGCGGGCTGAAACGTAAGAGTGAGGAGTTGGAGAACAGAGGAAGTGCCATGCAGATTGTGGAGGAACTGTCCATGTTGCCTGCAATGTTGCAAACGAACGCTGGCAACCCAGTCGCAGTGGTGGGCGCCTCAAAGCAGAGTGGTGCCGGGGGGGATGGGGACTACCACCTGGTGCAGCACGAGGTGCTGTGCTCCATGAAGAATACTTACGAGGTCCTGGACTTCCTGGGTCGAGGGACATTCGGTCAGGTGGTGAAGTGCTGGAAGAGGGGCACGAATGATATTGTGGCCATCAAAATCCTCAAAAACCACCCTTCATATGCACGTCAAGGGCAAATCGAAGTGAGTATCCTGGCCCGTCTGAGCAGCGAGAATGCAGACGAAAATAACCTTGTGAGGGCCTTTGAGTGCTTCCAGCACCGTAATCACACCTGCCTGGTGTTTGAGATGCTGGAGCAAAACCTGTATGACTTCTTAAAGCAGAACAAGTTCAGCCCTTTGCCGCTGAAGGTAATCAGGCCTATCCTGCAACAGGTGGCCACTGCACTGAAAAAACTGAAAAGCCTTGGACTCATCCATGCAGACCTTAAACCGGAAAATATCATGCTAGTGGACCCTGTCCGGCAGCCATACAGGGTGAAAGTAATAGACTTTGGATCTGCCAGCCACGTTTCAAAAGTAGTCTGCTCCACGTATTTGCAGTCGCGCTACTACAGGTAGGTGCACATCATGGGTGGGATGAAGGGCATTTTTTTTTTTTTTTTGATATATTTTTATAGGGGCATGTTACTTTATTATAAATACAATGAAATAATTTGCAAGGCAGGTTATTTTCACAAAAAGATTAAGAAAGTATTTTCAGAAAGGCTCTTAGCTTTGTAGAGCGTATGTATTTGGTATGTGTAACTGACATTTCTTTTTGCATTTAATGTGTGTTTTCCTTCTTTTAAATGGTTTCATGGGTTTAACAGCCTGCTTCAGTTGGGGAGCAGAGCTAGTAATCCTTACTTAAACCCGGAATCCTGCAACTACATGTGTGTTATAGTGAACTGTGAATGTCATGTTGGCGTCCTATGAAATATGTGGTTATCTTTATAGGGACATGAATTGACTGGTCTGTTGCTATTTCCTACATAACAAATAAATCCCTTTGACTCATGGATCTGTTTCTCCTTGTACTCTACTCTAAATCTCTCTCCTGCTCGAGTGACGTCTGGCTTAATTGGTATAGCCTAGATGAAAAATATAAAAAAAAATAAAATTAAAAAGTGCTTCACAGTAAATCACGGATGACTTTTAATATTGTAGTGAAGAGCTCTCTCTAGTCATTGTATAATGTGTTTTATTTTGCTTCCAGTCTAGTTTTGTGTTGGAGTATATGAGTAAGTGCAGGGAACAGTCGAGGCTAAATCACAGTTTCAGTGGAAGCAGACACATGTGTACCTCCTCAGCATGGCAGACTGCACTGTACAAACCTGTCTCTAATTAACGTGATTCAGCTAGAAGTAAGAAATGCTGTGTGAAAGAGGCAGGTTATTCCAGTTTGCTAAAAGGATACCTTGTATTGGATTAATTAATTTACAGTAGGTCTGCCATCCTTGTGATCCCTGTAATGTCAGAGTAATACCCCATAACACTTCACAAAAGAGAAGCCCCCAGCATAGCCAGTGTTTTTTTTCCCCCCTCTCTAAAAGCAGACTACTGGCTCTCTTTATTTACTGTTGATAACAAATGGGGAAAGTACAGTGTGGCAGTTTGAATTGACTTTGATCTTTTTTTTTGGCCAGGTTATTAAGCCAGTAAACAAAGGGAGATCAGAGATGAAATGCTGTGCTAATATAGTGCAGACAAAAACAAAAGTGTAAAGGCCAGAACAACCTGTATCTGTCTATTTACGTTGATGTCATAAATGAAACAGAAATTAGAACATATCAGAACAAAAGTCACTTTAAATATGAATCCCCCAGCAAACCTGGGGTAAATTACAATTGTAATTGTGCAGTTTTATAGAATTAATTAATTGAAAATGCAGTTTAATTTGTAGTTGAACCTTGGCATACCTGGGATTGTAATTATATCATATAATCGATGAATTATAGTTCAATTACTCATTTATTTGTTTCTTATCATTATCATTGTATTGAAAAATAATTTATCTTATGTTTCTGTATTTGTACCTGTGATTATTGGTTATTTAGAATAAATAAACATGTTTGTTACTAAGTATATTTTGTAATTCTAATTACTGCGTCATAATAGCATTGTAATTGCAATTTTCTTAAATTTGAGCGAATATCCGAACATGAAAATCCTGTGTTCGTCCCAGCACTAATTATAATTGAACCCAGGTCTGTCCCCCAGCCTGTTTGTCTAGATTTTAATCTATTCATTTGTTTCTGGTCCGTTCTGTGGTATGTCTGCATCTGTTTTCAGTGTAACATTTTATGAACTTCTACTATCTGCAGACAAATGCGGTTGACCCTACTGTATTTGACCCTTCCTGCAACTGGCTGTTCAGTTTTATCTGAAAACTACATCCAGGGGCACCAGATAAAATAACCATATTTATTTCTGACAGAAGTCTGTTTACAAGTTAAAATATAGGCCACTAGTTTGATGAATTACTGGAGGACAACAGACAGGCAACCTAGATTATGAAGTAACTGACTCTTCGTATTAGCTGACAGGCTTGGGTGTCTGGGATAGCAATTATTCTTTGTCCAGACTCCTGACCTATTTCTCAGAACATGAGGGTTCTGCAGAGTAAATGGGGTA
This sequence comes from Acipenser ruthenus, assembly GCF_902713425.1. Taxonomy (NCBI): domain Eukaryota; kingdom Metazoa; phylum Chordata; class Actinopteri; order Acipenseriformes; family Acipenseridae; genus Acipenser; species Acipenser ruthenus. The sequence goes on from NC_081216.1 coordinate 26,169,629, forward strand.
TGGGATTACTCTAAGTGAACAGCAAGGGTTAGATACATTTACAGAAAACACTGGCAAACTATACCGTACTAAACATACTCAAACAAATGATCTGGCCCAGCATACTGTGCACCAACAAAGGAGTAGTTTTGTAAGGATTTGGACCTGATGTGATCACTTCCTTGTGTTCTTTTGCATTTGAGGTGAAAGGAAAGGTCACTTTGAGAGCGAGTCATTCAACTACAGTAGTATAGTCTTTTTATGTGCGTCATCTGATATGTACATGAAATGTTTTTTCTATCTGTTGTATTAAACATCCATTAAACAATACTGTAACTTGGTTGAAATAGTTTTAGTGTGACCAGAGCGCATCAGAAAGCCACTGGAATGTACAGTATTGTTATTTTACAGCCTTAACAGGTTGTTTCACCCCCCCGATTAGCACTAATATTGAACTAAGATACCTAAGGTAACATTAGTTAGTCCAAGGTTAGTGCTAATTGAAAGCTGTGGAACCAGTTGTAAAATTAAATACAGAACTTTTAAATAAAAATTACACAGATTATGTCTGCTGTGTTAAGGCTAGGGATGGGACAGTGTAGTTGAATACATGATTACATAAAAATAAAAAAAACAATTCAAAATAGCTTATTACAATTTCGAGTACACAATAAAAGCCTTGTATATTAGCTACTAGTAGAAGCAAATGCATCTTTTTTTTTTTTTAAATGCTGAGCCTTGATAAGTGTTAAGTCAGTCTTAAACCTGTTATTTGCATGTTAAACATAAGGATCCAAATGAATTATGCAATGCTTGTAACTGCAGCATTCTACAGTAAACGTATTCTGTTTGTAATTGTTGAGAATTTTGTTGCCTTGTTTTCATCTACTGTTGGCAGAGCCCTGTTTTGAGTTCCTCTGTAATGACTGTACACAGCAGCTTCTGCTGTTGTTGCTAGGCAGTGAAACAGCTTCCAGGAGCATTACACTGGCGAACTTTGAATATGTGAACTGAAATAAATGTATATAGCAAGTGCTAAAAGAAGGAAGCCAAACTTGGGTCACATTGAAATTAGAAAGGTGATTTAATGTTCTGATGAATATAAAGACATACTAAATGCTAAACACAGTGACGAATAAGAAAAAGCAAGAGAGTTGGAAAGGAGTTCATTTTTAACTCTGGACTGCAGTTCAATGTAAAACATGTACTGTTGACTTTTTTTCTGTCAATGGATAGCAACATAAACATTTGCACTGACCATGAAAAGTACAACCATGTATGTTCCTTAATTTTAATTATTTACAGGTTAGTGAATAAAAAAAGTTACTTGACTTAGATTCATCTGAGGTCAGTACTTAATGGCTTGTTGTAATTGGTAGTAATGATAAACTATTATAATGTTAGAATGCATTTTCTGTTTTGGCCAGGTTACAATATTTGCACTATTCAGATTATTTTATGAAAGTTATTGTTAGAATTAAACAGATGTTTTGTACTGTGCAGCATTATGCTACTGTATCTTTTAATTGGAAGAGATACACACTGTGATGTTGCTGCGCATTGAGTTGTGTATTTTAATTCAGTAAAACCGAGTGGTCATTGTTTGTACATTGTGAACCTGGCTAAACTTTACCGTCTTACACTATTACTCTGTCTGCTTGTAGTAAACACATGCATTTGCCTTTTGTTCTTAGGAGCATAAGAGTAGGGACTAGAGTGCTGGTAATCAAAGAGACAAACAGTTTGGACCCATTCGAATAGGAATCGGTTTGAAATTCCCATCCCTAGCTTGGGCAAATTTCAATAGTTTTTATTTATTTCCCGTCAAATAAGAAATAATACTGTCTTAGTTTAAAAGGGTTATGCCTTATCCTGGGTGTGGGAAAGCCTATCCTTTATTTTTGTTGTAAAGTTAGTACAAGAGCTCATTCTTTTGTTTAGGCAGCCTTAGGTCAGGGTGTCATTTATAGACTTGGTGTTACTTTAATATCTGTCTGGTTGACTTGCCTTATTAAGCTCAGTGCTAGTGAGCAATCGGATTTTTCTAGGGCTTGTTTTTTTAAGCTGAATGTTCTATGTATACTTGAATCAGGCAAATGCTAGCTCACATTCTAAACACCATAATACGTTTCTCATCTTGGGTAATGTTAGATTTCTATTTCTGCAAACTCCAAACATGCAGTCAAACTGTTGTTTTAAAAGCCAAGTAGATCAATCAATCAATCTTTTATTTATACTGTAGCACATTTCACATCAATAAAGGTGTCTTCAAGAGCGCTTTACATAAAACAATGTACATAAATGTTAAAATATATACATAAGAAAATACATTGATTAAATGAAATACAAAATATTGTACCCTAAGAGATATATAATTTAAGTGATAAAATGTATTATAATAATAATAAAGCATCTTTCAAAGGAATTTTATAGATGCCTTTTTAAAAAGTTTTGTGCCTATGGTAAATTATCAGAAAACACACAGCCAGACTATTCATTTATAGGAGGTTTGTTGGGCGACATTCACGCACTGTGTTTTTTTTTTTCTTCTTTTCTGTTAACAGAAACTGTTTGACAATGTGTGAATTATTATTATTATTAATTATTTCTTAGCAGACGCCCTTATCCAGGGCGACTTACAATTGTTACAAGATATCACATTATTTTTACACACAATTACCCATTTATACAGTTGGGTTTTTACTGGAGCAATCTAGGTAAAGTACCTTGCTCAAGGGTACAGCAGCAGTGTCCCCCACTGGGGATTGAACCCACAACCCTCCGGTCAAGAGTCCAAAGCCCTAACCACTACTCCACACTGCAAATGTCAGTCGCATGCAAAATGTGATCTTTTGATTTGTATAATGCATATTACTTAAACAAAAGTTGCTGTATTAAAATCCACTACCAAATCGTTATATGTAGCAACGTTTTATGGTGCCGCAGCCATGTATGCAGCAGGGTATAGTATCCAAAGCACTGAGGGAGTGCTTCAGTAAAATATGTACAAGCCAGTGTAAGAGAAGTGCCATGGTAGAATATGTTTGAAACATACAAAATATACACTAACACCAATATATTTAATTTAAAAAACTGAACATTGTCTGCCCTTCCTCCTCCAGCTCATGCTATCCAGAGGCAAACCTTTAATTTCTTCATATTGGAAGAAATGTCTCATACCCTCTGCTGTTTGGGATTTATTTGTTAAATGCCCAGACAACCAAAAAAAAAGTTTAATGCAAAATGTACCCTTCGTTGCAGCCCTAGAGCTAAGTGAGGGAAAGGAGGAGAGTGTGGGTGGGGTTCTGTTCATCAGCTAAAAGCAGTTTTATGGAAATAGTTTCAAATAAGGACTTGTTTGTTGGGTTTAGTCTTTGTACTTTGCATCCATGCAAATATCCTGTTTCACTTTTAAACAGGTGCATTGCATTTTAGTCCAAGTTGAATATTTATAGCTCATGGACTCGGCAGTTTTAAATAAAAAATAATGTGCATTAATGGGCATTGATTATATTAAGCAAGGTTTTTATGTATATAAATACTAATGCATCAGTTTGTGTTTTGTTTTGTTTGGTTTTCATAACAAACATACAATCGTAAACTGTAGATGCTTTCCCAGTAGTGTTTATTTACATTATATTTGAATGGTTGACATGCCATCCACATACACACACCTCTGAATACTAAGAAAGCATATTCTGTTTACTTTACTGTAATCCTTTTTATCCTTCTTGAATAGGGAGACTATTGTTGTTGGTTATATGTTGCTATACACAGTGCTTTTAATTGATCAGCTCTTTATAGTCCCTCAAAAGAGGTTGGCAATGTATACTTACTGGAATTTAAATGTCTGGAAACCTTAATTCCATTTAAGCAGCTGGCCCTGTCGAGGTATTGCAAATGTGGTATGTTCTTGTTTTACAGCATTTTGTACCATTTTATACTGACTTAAAACCGCCAGTATGTTGTCTAAACATGGATCCCCTATTCAAAAGTTACATAATTAAGGTCTATAAAATGTAGCATTGGATTTTTTAAATCTGGGAGGAAGTGTACAATTTGTGTGTTGGTTAGCACTGTATGCATTGTCTGCTGTCACAAACTGCAGAAGTTTGATGTGATTTGAATGTTCTTTCTGGGGACATTTCAAATGTAGTCTGAAAAAAAAGTAAAGTTCCAAGAAGCTGAATGATCAATACATTGATACGAAAAATAAAAGCCAATTCAGTTTCACAACAGCAATACTGTACTTTTAAAGTCCTTGCATTTTGAGTTGTCAGCAAGTAGTTTTCTGTAAATTGGTAATTTTACAGTATATTGGAAAGTCCTTTATCTGAATAATGAAGTACAGGTTTTTTTTTTTTTGGTTTTTTTTTACCAAACAATATTTCTTATCCCAGGGGCTGTAGGCACTTTTTTAAAGATGTGATTTACTGTACTTTGTTCAAAATACGTGTGAAAGTTTGGCTGACTCCATGAATCCAGAAGTCAAAGGGTTAGGATGGTCAGGGTGATTTTAGTTTTCAAACAGTTTTGCTTTGTTTTCTTTTTTTAGTATAAATATAAATACTGTTTTAATCATATATTGACTAATACAATGTATTGTACATGGGTTCATTAGTGACTGGATATTGTATCTATGCATTTGGGAGGGGGATAGCAGGTGTTTAACAGTCTTTGTTGTTGAAAACAAACTACAGGACTGTACTAGTTGGAAGTGCTTTAGACCACATTAATATAGTGTGGAATGGCCAGACTCCCAATGCCATAGGGTGATTTGGTTTCAGAAACAACTTTACAAATGGTCTGCTTGATGCTGGCCAGTTTATTTTAATAAATAAATACATACATATGCTCTTTCATAACAGTCCTATCCTTTATTATTATTATTATTTATTATTATTATTTATTTTTTAGCAGACGCCCTTATCCAGGGCGACTTACAATTGTTACAAGATATCACATTATACATTATTTCACATTATACATATATCACATTATTTTTACATACAATTACCCATTTATACAGTTGGGTTTTTTTTACTGGAGCAATCGAGGTAAAGTACCTTGCTCAAGGGTACAACAGCAGTGTCCCCCACTGGGGATTGAACCCACAACCCTCCAGTCAAGAGTCCAGAGCCCTAACCACTACTCCACACTGCTGCCCCTTTATAACCCTTTACCCCCAAATCTTCAATGGATACAAAACTCTTCATCGAAATCCACGAGTCTTGGAAACACAGCAGCATGCAGGACCTGCAGAGGGTTCTGAAGCACAATACTGTTGCACCAGCAATACATGGAGCATCACTGGATCATTTGCTTGCAATTTATGTGTTAAGCTGACTGCCTCCACATATCAGACGGGCTTAAAACCCTTCATCTAGTTTATTTATCTTTTTTCCCCTCCTTGTAACGTAGTTGAATATGGGTCGGTATACAGCACTAGACATTTTCTCAACATTTAACATTGAAACTGTTGTCAAGTTACAGCCAGCCAGCCCGTATCACAGTGCTGGCAACTCTTGATATGCCTTTGGTAGAGGTGCTAATCTAACTCTGTTGCTGTTCCTTGGTAAATCAGATGACTTCTGGTAACCGCACCGTTTTCTATGAATATTGGAAGTTCCTTGGTATATGATTGCTGCAGTTATTGTTGGCTAAGCTCAGCACTCATTTAGCCTATAACCCCATACAATATCTTTAGATCGGTGTTCATATAGAAACTTAACTCTTATATGCACTAGAGAATCCTAATGGTGGATATTTTAGGGAATTCAGTTACAGTGATAGCCCAACTGCTACAGCATATATGCTACAGCATATCAGACCAAATTTCTGTCTTGCAAATCCAGTTTTGGTGTGACTCATTCAGTTTCTAAGGTTTTAGTTTTTCCCTTGCACAGGCAGTTACTTGCATCAAGTTTGGCAATGCACTCAGGTTTGTTCAGTGGTCAAAGACACAGGACTTTTTAAAGCAGTAATACTTGTCCCTGTAAAGAGCTCTAACTTTCAGTTTAGGAATTGTAAACAGGAAACACAGCCTTGTTTCCTGAGTGGTGCTGCATTAATTCCAGAAAGAGGCAGGCAGAGAGAACGAGTGCTCGACATTCCATTGGGCCCTACTTTCTGTATGACATGAGATGATATCGTGCTACTGCTCTGCCCCGTGCATTACTTAAATATATGGTGGGTTTGCTTAAAATAGTCAGTGGGAGGTGGCCAGAGCCTGTTGACTACTATAGATGGTGAAGCTGTCTGGCTGTTGGAGTGAAGTAAGGCAGAACTAAATGCTAGCAAGATCATTTACTTGTTCAAGGTCAGCATGTTCTAAAGTCAGCTGTTCTTTGTGTGTGCTTTTACAGAAGGGAATATACACTGAGGAAAGCTGTTAAGGTTCAGTGTTAAATCAATAATTTAATATGGATTGAGGAAAGGGAGGAGGGGTTTGGAATACTTGACGTGTCATAGTATATCTTGGTGTCTATTGTACCTGACATTGAATAATCCAAATACTGTTGTAGAAACATGTATGTCTATGTTAGGGAGCTCGAATTCATCACAGAAATTGTGTAACTCCAAGCTGTAGCCTCTGGTACTTGCCTAAAATTGAATAAAATAGCACGTATACAGTTTGAAAATGTATACTAATCTGTAGTAGAATTTGACAGCAGATGCAAATAATCCCCATGTTTATCTAGACACTGTATCTCCACTGCTGATAGAATGTTTTGTTTGTTTAAACTTTATGATGCTATGGTAAACATGATGCAGCATGCAGTATAGTGTTTTATTTAGCCTGGGGATAGTCTAGCAAATTAGTTCAATCTGAACCACTGCCTTTTAGAAAATTGGTGATATCTTTTCAGTTTTACCAGCAACCTGGTGAACATTTTAAAAAGGTATTTTAAACAATCATTTCAGAAATGTGGGCAATTTTGAACCTGGCAGGCATTCAGTATGTTTACTGTACATGCGTGAATACTGAAGTATTCCTTATATGCGTGTTACAAAAAAAAAAAAGTATTCTGGATAATCCTGTTTTATACGCAAGTGGAATTTAATATTCCACTATTTCACATGCAGACAAAAATATCCAGAATACTAAACAACCCAACAATGAAAAAATAGAATACAATGCCCAATAGCAGCTTAAACTTCACATCTCTGTGTATGTACACTATGTATATACCTACAATAGAAATGATGTGCTCATCTGTATTGCTGTATTTCACTGGCCATAAAACATTGATTTGTGGCAAAACAAGTACATTATGTTTTATGTTTGCTGGTTTAATCTTGCAGTGCTGATGGTTTTCCAGTAATTGGATGGACTATCAACTTTCCATGTACTGTAGCATGACTTAAACTTGGTAACTTTAAACAGATGTTTTTTAGTATGTGTGGTTAAAAAACAAAAAAACAAAAAACAAAAAAAAAAACAAAGGGCAAAATGTAGCCTAAATAGACTAGGCTAAATTAGTAGGGATAGACTCTGACATCTACAGTGGTCTGTGATTGTACTGTGGGATACAGTGCTGGCACATTCATAAGGGCAAGGCTGTTTCCTACAGTAATTTCCCAGTACTAACGGGAATAAAACTGAATTCAGTTCCCCTCCCATTTCCCACATTCAATTCAATAAGTGTACTTTGTCTCTCATGGTCAGGCTGAAAAGCTAAATCCATGATATGCATATAAATAAGTTACATCTGGCTGTAGAGTAACACATGTTGGCAATCGAGACTACATGTACGGGATTAGGATAGTCATTTTGGTAAGATGTGTTAAAATCTTTTCTTGAGGTAACACAAGTGCAATTAGTCCTATTTTGATTTTTGTGAGGGTAGGAGTTTTGAAACGGAAGAACAGAACTGTCACACAAGTTTCCTTTTTTTGGGGGGGGAGTTTCCTCAGCCAAAATATTCTACTGATTTGGGGAAATGTATCAAGTTAAGAGGTTCTTTTAGGTTTAAGGTTGCCCTGCATTTTATGAAATGCTTCTGCAACATCCAGCACTACTGTAGTGAGTGAACTACATTACCTACCTGTACCGTACAAACCAGATTGTTTTATTAGACCAGGCTCTCTCTTATTTATTTATTTATTTATTTATTTATTTATTTATTTATTTATTTATTATTGTTTGTTTATTTAAATTATTGAAAGACACTCATTGCGTTTATATATAATCTGACAAGGTTAAATAGACCATCTTACTTGTGACTACAGTTCACCATTATTAGACTTGCAAAGGGAACACTTATGACCAAAAACAAAGATTTCAAAGCTCTTGGAGCATGTGTCAAGTTCATCAGTACAGAATAGGTCCTGAACAAAGCTTTAATGATAGCGTATTAAGACAAATAAAAGTGCTGGTCAATTAATTTATTGCTGGTTGTCTATATACTGTATGCATAAAACTGTTGCTTATTAGTTAAGTGGCATATCTGGGCAGAGTTCATGTCAACATTGTCTTGTTCAGGGCTGGAAGTAACGTCTGTTTGGCAGCGCTAGTGTCCAAACTTTGAATCAAGGTATGAAGTTTCAGAAGTGTTTATAAAACTTGAATCACTGTTCTGTAAGCATTGTCTATCCTTCCTATTAATAAATGAAATAAAAATGACAAAAAACAACCTTGGGTAGACTGAACAGAATTGCAGACTTATGGTTTAGTGGGTGGAGGTCTTGCCCTTTTTTTCAATTCCAGGTGTGTTTTTTTTTTTCTCTCTCTATACTTTAGCATTTTCATTAGCAATTGGCACTGTTTCCATCTCCTATGCCATTAGCTGAGTGAGTGTCTAACACTGCAAAGTGGAGCCAACACTGTGGCCTGTGAATAATTTAGGTAGCAGCTGAGATGTGTGGTTTGCATTACAGGAGAAGTTTGGTGGGTTGCAGAAAAAAAAAAAAAAACTACAAGCTTTGATTCAACAAAATATACATGCGACATGGAGTGTGGCGGAAAGATAGTTAGGCTCTTGAAATAAATTTAATACACTCTAGTTTTTGAGTTTATTTTGTTGTGCGCAAGTGCAGTTAGTTCAATTTTTAGTCATACCATTATTTTTGCTAATTTGTTTATTTAATCTGAAGTTTTTTTTAATACATTTTAAAAATAGAATGGCTAGAATCTAACTTACACATTTAACTTTTTTAATGTTTTTATTTTCTTTGAAATGTGTGTATATATAGCTAGGGCTCCTCGTTTTTTTATTTTTATTTCTGATCACATGATGCACCTTTTTTTTTTTTTTTTTTTTTTTTTGAGCCAACTCTCTTCAATTTAAACTCTTGGAAAATGTGTTGATTGTGAAACAAGTTCACTTTAGTTTTTTCTCCCTTAACTTGATTGAGACTATGGACCCATTCACACTTGTGATTTAAGGCGGTCCAGAGCTGCCTTTTCTCATATGTGAACGCTCCAAAAAAGAAAAGGCAGCGCAAGGCTGGCCTAGGTTTAGGCCACCGTTTCGATGTGGCTCAGGGCCTGTAATCCAGGGCCAGGGTCAGCCTTTATATATACACTGCTGTGCACAAGTGTTAGACATGTTGCATTTTTCTAATCCAATTCATTATGAGCATCAACAATTTACTCAAAGCTTCCACTAGTGTGTTCTACTATTATAACAACATTAAAGAAGGAAAAACATTGAGTTAAATAGCTTGCATCACTCGATTTTCAAGGTGGGTATCCGAAGCATAATCAACAAGTACAGAGAAACATCATTTGTAATTGACAAACCCGAAGACCCAAAAAGCTGTCCAACAAGGATGAACAATACTAGAAGATAATATCCTTAAGGAATAGAAAGAAGACAAGCGTTGAATTGACAACAGAACTGGCAGAAGGCACAGGGGTCGTTGTTCATCAACATTACAAAGGTCACTCTTGAAATCAGAACTTAAAGGATGTGTTGCAGTAAGAACACCTCTGTTAAAGGGAACAAGACTAACACTGGGGCAGCAGTGTGGAGTAGTGGTTAGGACTCTGGACTCCTGACCGGAGGGTTGTGGGTTCAATCCCCAGTGGGGGACATTGCTGTTGTTGTACCCTTGAGCAAGGTACTTTACCTAGATTGCTCCAGTAAAAACCCAACTGTATAAATGGGTAATTGTATGTAAAAATAATGTGATCTGTATAAAGTGAAATAATGTATAATCTTGTAACAATTGTAAGTCGCCCTGGATAAGGGCGTCTGCTAAGAAATAAATAATAATAATAATAATAATAATAATAAAAGGCACAAGAACACAGAAATTGGAATATGGAACAATGGTCAAAGGTGCTTTGGACTGTTGATGGATTGCACTGGTAAGCTTATAACTTGCTTAGAATTTGAAAGTGTAACAATTTCAATGCCTGTTGTGATTATTATTGTTAATGTTATTCTACTGGGGCCGGTTGTACTAAGGAGATCAAAAAACAGGATCGGAGCCGGATCATGAAAAGGCATTGTACTAAGCGGATCAGGATCAAGCTCCACTGATCCGAAATCTTGATCCGATCCTGAAGCTGCGCAGCCGTAAGGTGATAGAGCAGTAGTTTTATTATGTCATGCATGTTGTTGAGCAAATAATGAGTAAACAATAGAATAGTTTAACGATCGTATTTGTCAACAAAGACAGTATTCATGCAGGTTAAACAAATACGTATAAATGAGAAGAAACGTGCAAGTAATATGTTTTATTGTAAATTTAATTGTTAAATAGTTTAATTTTGTGTGAAATGATTCCAGGTGTACCTGGCATTTAATGCTGTATGTTTCCTTAGGAGGGAACCAGTAATATTAGATGGTCAGTCGTGAGCTTGTCTTGTGAATGTCAGTCATTGTATGTACAACCTGTTAGTCATTTGCAATCAGAGTGAAGTATCAGTGTGGAGTAGTGGTTAGGGCTCTGGACTCTTGACCGGAGGGTTGTGGGTTCAATCCCAGGTGGAGGACACTGCTGCTGTAACCTTGAGCAAGGTACTTACCTAGATTGCTCCAGTAAAAACCCAACTGTATAAATGGGTAATTGTATGTAAAAAATAATGTGATATCTTGTAACAATTGTAAGTCGCCCTGGATAAGGGCGTCTGCTAAAAAGAAAAGAACACTAGCAAGTTGCTGTTTCCTGCATTCTAAATACCTTGAGAGAATAATGTGATTGTGGATGGGGGTAAGGTTGGACCCTCAGCCTGATACACACCATAACATTCAGTCAAAATAGTCAGTAATATGTGTTTTTTTTATATATACCATAACATTGCTACTGTGTTGCATTGAAGAAAAAAAAATTAATAAGGAACACCTGCTACAAATCAAGGATTACTGTATAATAAGAAACACCTGCTACAAATCAATGATTACTGTATATACCGGTAGCTCTTCCATTTGGGGTGCAGGCTATTTCGTAAAAATAATAATAATAATAATAATAATAAAAAAATAATAATAAAAGCAATTAGTCACATTTTAGGCCTGCTTCTCAGTCACATATGTGAACGGGGTGGCAGACCTAAATATGTGACGGCCCTGGTCCAGTCCAGCAGTGTGAACGGGGTCGATGATTGTTTCATTGATAAGGTTAAAAAAAAATAAAAAAATAGGCAACTCTTTATTTTTGTCAAACTGTGGAATCCTCTTTGCCAACATTAGGTGAAAGCATTATGCCGACAATTATTTGGACAACTGTTCAAACAATTCTCTAAATTCCCAATTTCAAGGCTAGCCTTTTATAAATGTTTTGACTTTCATGACAATGTACCTTAATGATGTCAATTCAGGGATGACGGAGAGATTAAATAGCGAGTGAAGTTAAATTGATTTAATTAAATTGTAATTAAGAGGAAACTATTTGCAAAATGGGTTATAACATTTTTGCAACAAGCCATTAAGATGTTAATTCCGGGAAAAGTAATTTTAACTGAACTCAAGCTGCCTATTTTTCGAACGATTTACATTTTGTGCCCAATTAATCGATTGCTATATGGAGGCTTAACTGACAGCCCTAGCTCAATATAACTTTAAAGGGACATAACGTGACCATAAATAAAAACCGAAAACGAAGAGCCCCAAGCATAGCATGCACAGAGAGAATATTGATTTTGAAGTCTGCAGGATAAGGTTGTGCTGTAGACAGTGGTGGGTGCAGCAGTTCCTATTGATTCTACTTGTAAGAACCAAGGCCTGGCAATGAGGTAATGCTCTCCTTCTGAAACATTACAGCTTATGCTTTGGCTCTGTGTATCCATATCCTGGTAAACAAAATATTCGTAGCAGCACACAGTATTTGCTCATTATGCATTTCTTTTAAACACACCGCTTTCAGAGCATCTCATCCTTGTAAATCAGACTTACTCTCTTAGTTACCAAGTACCAGGGGCACATCTAGACTTTTGAACCTATAGAATTAACATAAACACTGCTGTCTGTATGCAGTAGCAAGCAGTCTAGGGTTGATTATCTAAGAGAGAGGTTTATACTGCGTGCTCTGGAGGAAAGGAAACATTTCATGCTTGCTATTTCTCTTATTGAGCAGGGTGGTGAAAATATGTTGGAATGAAAAGAGTACATGATCTTAAACTCAACAACATCAAGGAGTTTTCCCAGTTGGACAGTAGCACTCACTTGAAAATAAAAAAAAAGCCTTTTTTTTTCCTTCTCCTTTCAAATCAACATGAAACATTGCTGAAGTATGTGTGTGCTGTAATGTATTGCACTGGACCTTTACATTGTAGCATTACCCCAAACCAGTGTTATATAAACTGCCGTATTTTAAAACTTTGTATAAACATTAAATGTACAGTATATTGGGTGATCCATGTGCTATTTTCCAAATTATATTTGTACTATTGCATTAAAATATTATGATGTTTGACAAGGATTGATTTAAATATCCATGAAATTAATATAAATGTCCCTATCTGATTTTAGTAAGATCTTGAGGCTGTGTAACAGTAAAACCATTTTAATCACTGTGCAGATTTAGTTTATAATGAAATGTACGCAAAGGTTGTAGAAAAGATGATCAGTTAATTAAATGTGACTGCTTAATCTCATCATAATGTTACCCTTAAAAAAAAAAAATATATATATATATATATGTGTGTGTGTATGTGTGTATATATATGTATATATATATATTTATATATATATATATATATATATATATTTATATATATTGTGTGTGTGTGTGTATATATGTATATATATATATATATATATATATATATATATATATATATATATATATATAGTGTGTGTGTGTAATATATATATATATATATATATATATATATATATATATATATATATATATATATATATAAAATGTATAAGAACCAAGCTACCTATTTTGGGTCATATTAAACCTGTTTGCAAATATTCCTGTCAATGTTGTATGTATTACTGTAAATTACTCCATGGGGGTTTCAGTGTTGGCTTGGGTAGTGTACCCTTTAACAGCATCTGGCTAAATACGCATTCATAGCTTGGTATGCTGTGATCATTTTGGTGTTTTAAACATAAAACCTTCAGTCTAAGCTCTGCCCCCTCATACATTTCAGTAGCATTTAGCTCCACACTATATGTAATATACAAACACTCCTGTAATAATGCCTTGATAGCAATTACCTCAGTGTGCTGATAGACTGAGGAGGATTACCTCATCCTGTTATTAAAGGCATCACCTCCCCATGTTCTGTGTCCCAGCTGAGATTGTGTTCTTGATTACAGCCTCTGCTGACTCGCAATCAACCCCTGGCTCCCCCCATAATACTAAACTTTAAACACGGGGGGGAGAAAATAACCCCAAAATAAGTAAAAATATATCTCTGCAGTTTTTGGTATACCTAAATTTAGCAGTAGATGTATGTAGGCATGCCCCTGTCTAATGTTCTGTAGTTGGCTAGAAGCAAAACCGCATTTGTAGTTTTTACTGTAGTTTGCAAGCTCTTTTTTGAGGCCACATACAACGTAATGCTGTGATGCATACAAATATATTTTGGTTGCACTACAGGCTTGTTCTTGAAGCATTGAGGGGCTGTGGTGGAGAGCTTGCGGGATGTATGTAGTTCCTGAGAGAAGTACATTGATCACATTTTATTTAGTTTTGTTTGTTTTTAAATGCCAAATGAGATGAGTTAATTTTATTGGACAATCTTTATTGTATAGTACACAACCTATGACTTTGTTTAAAAAAAAAAAAAAAAAAAAAAATGGAATAATTTCTACTAGTGCAGCCCCAGAACTGCTTTGAAATAATAGTTATCCCCAGATGATGTTACTGAGGTGGCAATCCATGTGTGTGTCACACTTGAGAGTTTTCGGTCTATAATACTGACAGTGTCATAATCTGGGGTCATATGGATGCTGTCTTTCTGTATTAAAACCCAGCACAGCACTAATGTTACAAAGCTGCTACACAGCTAAAGACTCCTATCCCAGAAACCATTATCATTTCAGTCAGGTTACATTACCGGTGTTGTCCAGTGAACTGTAACAGTTTCGCTGCCGTATTATTTTTACCTCTGTCCGTAGCAATGCTGTCGACCACACGGTTTAAAACATTGCCTTTGCAGTTGGTACACAGTTGTTTTCTGTGTTTTTGTCAAGTTCATTACTGGTGTTGGCCAGTAAAAATGAACTATTTCCACTGGCTATAGCATACATATCTTTTTCATATTTTACTTGGTCTATTCCAACAGGGATGTTTTTGTACATTTAGATTGGGGGGGGGGGGGGTGCTTCGCCTGCCCCTTCCCCTTTAGTGTTATTTATTTAAAATTTCTATTGGAAAGGCTGTGTGAGCTATAATTAGCTTGTTTACAACGACATCCGACAGCATGGTGGAGGTTTCACTCGTACTATTCTCTCCGTCATCCCTGAATTGACATCCTTAAGGTACATTTGTCATTTTTATCCAGATAAGTCAAAACCATTTATAAAAGGCTAGCCCTGAAATTGGGAATTTAGATAATTGTGGTTGAACAGTTGTCCAAATAATTGTCGGCGTAATGCTTTCACCTAATGTTGGAAAAGAGGATTCCACAGTTCTTGTCAGTAAGTGCAGTATGTTGTAATTTGTAGTTTGATTTATTTATTTGTTTGTTTATTTTTTTACAAATACATAAGCATTTTACAAAGCCGTATAGTGTAATTGGCCCAAAATCATTTACAATCCCTGTTTTGAGTATGGGTGTGCTGCTGTTCTTGTATAAACAACTTAAAATGATTCTGTAATCTATCCATCCAAATTATTCAGACATTCATTGGATTTTCTTGACATCTGTGTCCATGCAGCACAGGGGTGGTGATTAACTTTAGATTCAGATCATTGTTGAATGTCCCGTGCTAGAGAGTGATTCGCTATGTACGTATTCCAGGTTACTCAAACAAATATGTAGTCTGAGGTACAGTGTGTGTTGAATACCAAGAAACAGCAGTTCAAAACAAGTTGAAGGTACAGCCTCCTAGTGTGAGTCACTCGGACTGGAATGTCCAGTCCCCGCGTCGAGGAAAGACTGAACTGAGTGTGCACACAGTGTACACAAACAAGTGACGTTCAGAATGTCAGTGTTCTTTTCTCCCCCAGTGGGGTCTTACATTTGACAAGCCCACTGAATCGGTTTCATTAAGACATATTGTGGGTGGGAGAATGGACACAAATCTGTACACCTCTGTTCATCATTTTATAAATGCATGCAACAGGATGTGGTGCAGTACATTTACTGTGCCAGTGTAAGGTTTGATCTGTTCTAATCTATTAAATACACGATTTTAGACGCAATACACGTAATGTAGAATCTCCTGACTAACACCCATTGTAAATCCATGAATGTACATTTGCCATTTTATAGACATGTGATGTCTAGACTTAAGCAGTAACAACTTGATTTGGTCTGAATTTGTACTAGATGGGGCCTGCAGTACATTTTATAGGTGGCACTTTTAAAGCACAGCCATTTAAAGATGCAGCTGTTTTTCATTCATCAAGTACTAAAGTGTGTTTGTTTTCAAAGACTTGACAGTCCTACAGTTGATTAGTTTTGTCATGGGAAGGAGAAAGCAGAAACAGGATTCTGGGTAACTATGGTAACCACATTTGGTGTGGTGACAGAATTTAAATCTGACAAATAGGCAGATTACGAACACAACTGTAAATATTATTTTTGCAGGTCGGTCTAGTTTTACAAGACCATATGACATAGTCCAGTATACAGTAGTGTTAGAAATTGAGCCTTTGACTTTTTTTTTGGTTTTGATTGAGAAGTACAGTCTTTTAATAACAAACCTATATTTACATAAAAATAATAATTACAGTAGCTTCAGTAAGTCATATTATCAAATGTATCCAAAAAACATGTACCATACTGCACTTTATTAAAAGTTAAATCATTTATACTTTAAAAATATGTACCATTTATTTTACAATAATCTAGTTTAGTTAATCTTAAAATCTCAAATACATTTTTATAGGCCTAAACTTTGTTAGGCTGATAATGTTTACAGTCTGTCATGCCGTGAGCTGTACAGTATATAAATTCAGTATGCCATTTGGAAATGTAGAAGTAGTTTAGAAATTGGATTCATACCCAAGTGTTTTTAAATGTACAGTATTTGAGATTTTAAGCAGCTTTGGTCTAATAAAGTAGCAAATAAGCAGTTTGACTGCAAAGAATGCATTTTCTGATCTGTTGGCAAAAGCTGTCAAAATAGCACTCGTCACCTCTGCACATTTTGAAAACGCACATGCAGCTAATTTTAATGGTTAGTGTTTAAAGAAAAAAAAGGGACTTGGGTTTTTCAACTACATTTTTCTCTCTTTCTTTTGATCCATTAGTTGGCCTGCAGCAAAAAATTCCCATATGAGAATGTGTTGTCTACAGTACTTCTAAGGCAAGTCTGTTTGCAAGCTGCAATTCATGAGAACGAAAGAGTTGAACATCATTCTGACTGACAGAAAGGGCTCTAACACGTACATTTTAAAGAGGCATGCTACAGTTGCAGTCAATTCTTAGCAGGAGAATTCTAACAAGTTGCTGTGTGTGTGTTTGTCGTTATAGTTGGTACACTGCTGTAATGTATGATTCTTCCAATAAAGTTTCCTTATATTGTAGATCAGGGGTTTCCAGCCCTGGTCCCGGAGAGCCCCTATCCAGCAGGTTTTATAGGTGTCTTTACATCATCAGTGGCTGAAGATCTGGAACACCTGTTAATCCTGACTAATTGAGCCAATAATTGGTTCAGTTAAGTAACGGATTGGTTGAAACGAAAACCAGCAGCCACAGTAGCTCTCCAGGTTCAGGGTTGGAGACCCCTGTAGATGGTGTCCAGTGAACAATAAATATTTGAGTGCCACATTGTTTTAACCTCCAACCATATTAATTATACAGACCAGTCTCTCTGACCGTTTCTGCACTTGTATTCTGAGGTTCTCTCAATAAGAATACAGATTTTACTATTCATATTACAGTCCTATTTGCATTTTGAGTCAGTGGTCTGTTTTAAATTCTTTCAAATGAAGGTTCTAAGCATTAAAGTGAATCTGATTTGATGCATAGGGTAACAAGTTCCAAGCTTTTCCAAGACATGCAGTAGTATGCACACTTGCAATAGGGTGAATTAGGGGGGTAGTTCAGAGTGTTTGGTTTAGTGTTGGTTCATTCAGAGGACTGAAACAGGCACTGAAAAGACTGATCTGCTGACTTAGCCACCACATGGAAATTTTCCAAACAAGTTTTTATCCAAGGCAGTACCAGATTTATTGCTGTTATGAATATCTGCATAATGTAGACCTAGTTGTTCAGACAGGCAGAACGAGAGATGATTTTCAAGGATATTGCATCACAGAAGTCTCTCCCTTTTTTAAAAAAAAAAAAAAAAAAAAAAAAAAAAAACTTCAAGGATACAGTATGTTCAGACCAGTCTCCTTGGGCTGATGTTTTTATTTATTTTTTCCACTTGCCTATCAGCACTTTAGCAGCTCATTTTTCTCTGTCCTTCAGCTGTAGACATGGTGATGTTTTTAATCATTAACAGGCCACAGTGCTTGGCTGTCCTCTCCACTTTTTTTTCCCCTCTTTTGGATAAAGTTGCTTGGTCTTAGGGGGATATTGAAATCTGTTATTACTGTACTAATTGTATTCATGAAATAAAACTTTCTAAAATATGAAATATAAAGATGGTATTGTAAATTTAAAACAACTTGGTTGATTTCTGGGTAATTAAACCTAACTTTAAAACGCTAGTTTCCCAGTAGTAATAACTATACACAATTAACTGGGCTAAAAATACTGAAGACAGGCTGGATGGATCTCGTTGGTTTTAGATTGTAGTAATTCAATGTAAGAAAACCTTGAGGCTGGGATTCCATGTAAAGTAGGCTACCTCATATCAGGAATAAAGTTTATTTCTCTTCTTTGCTATTGCTTCCCCCACGCACACATTTTCTTACGGTATTGATTCTTGCAGAGCGTGCTTCATCCATTAGCTAATTGCTTAGCTGCACAAATTGTTTGCAGCAACACTAAAATGTGTTGGTACAGTAGATTAATCCGGCTTCAATTATATTGAAAATTGCTGTACAGTATTCTTAAAGAAGTGCAGACTAAGGTATTGAAATCAATTTTCATACATCTTTTTTAGCACTGGGAGTGTTAAACTGTAATTGTAGATCAGTTTAGTTCTTTGGTTCATTCCTCAATTAGCAATATACTGACATTGCAAAGATAACTTCGTGGTACAAAGCCACTTGCTATGCTATACCTCAATTTCACTCCAATTTAAAAAATATGTGAATTACAGTAGGCTATGGTATGAACTAGACAAGGGGGGGATACAGTAATGCTAAGAGGCAAGAACTTTTTTCTTTTTTTAAACCTTGATTATCCATGCTCTGTGGTCAATGCTCCTAGGATAAATTATTTTATTTGCTGTGGGAAAAAAAAAAAAAAAAAAAAACTTTCACTCTTGTAGCATTTGTGTAGAAGATCTTGGGAAGCAATTCGAACCCATTTTCACCTGCCCTAGCTGTCGGCTGTTGAACGTTTGTCTTGTGGGGGGGGTTTGAGTTCCTAACCTTCTGTTCTCCATCTGTTTGCTTTCAGGCATCTTGTTTCACATGCTTCTTTCTCTGCTTAGGATGGAGGTGCCTTCAAGGCATTGTTTTCTGTTGCTGTGTAACAGTTGCCTTCGTTAATGATTTAAACTGTCTTTAGATAGAAACCATCTTGCTGTGGTTAATTGTTCAGTAGCGTTACAAGTACAGTAAAGGGTGTTACAAATTGTAGTATTTGGTGTTTGTCACAAGAAACTGTTTAGGTGTTTTTGGTGCAGTTGTCATATTTTAAAAAGCCTTTGTATAGTAAAGTTTATGTATTATCCTTTTAATGCATTTCTTTAATGAGGCCTTCTCAAAGACCTTTTTAAGTCCCAGATCAAATATATTTTTCCAGGGTTAACTTACTTAATATAGTACATTTAAAAAAAATCTCACTTCTGTAACTTGCATATTCTTGTAGAAAATTATTTAATTAAACCATTGTGTTTCTTGTGTTTTAATTTTGCAGAGCGCCAGAGATTATTTTGGGGTTGGCATTTTGTGAAGCCATAGACATGTGGTCGCTGGGGTGTGTGATTGCAGAGCTGTTTCTTGGATGGCCGCTATATCCCGGAGCACTGGAATATGATCAGGTACTGTATCAATTCTAATCCAGGGAGGAATACAACTGGGAGCCCTTTCTATAGTTAGAGCTGCTGAAGTTGGCAGATGTTGTCCAGTCTTACAATACAACACTGCTTCTGAGTGATTTTGAGCTCCTCATTAAGATGTGGAAGACTAAAGCAATAGACAGCAAATATACATTTGAGGAAGTCCTTGTTTGACTTGCATTGGGTATGTTTTATCATGTTTAGAATGCTTCAGTCCAACTATGTAATATTCCATGTTTAATTTCTGAGCATACTGTGCTCAGAAGAAATTCAGTTAATGATTATCAGACCTATTTTACATTTGCTCAGATAAACTGTGTGCTGTGTGTGTGTGTACAGTTTATATATATTTTCTTGTACTGCAATTACATCATTTATTAGTCATCATTTATACCATAAACCAGTAGCGATAAAGCTCTTCTTTTCCCAGTCTGGTGCCGTTTGCCAATTTAAAAATGTCTAGTCTGAAATGAATGATGATAATGATCTCCTAAGTAACATTTTTAGCCACTGCACTAAATGGCTCTCTAGAAACAACAAAGGCTTTTTCAAGCAAGAGGTTTCATTTAAAGTCTGTCCTCCTCCATTAATTTGAAAGACCCGCTCTGTTGTGAAATGTTGCTGGCTGTACCCCTAGTGCATGGTGTGCAGGTGCAGTGGAACACACATTAGTTATTATTATTATTTGATTATTTTAGCAGACGCCTTTATCCAAGGCGACTTACAGAGACTAGGGTGTGTGAACTATGCATCAGCTGCAGAGTCACTTACAATTACGTCTCACCCGAAAGACGGAGCACAAGGAGGTTAAGTGACTTGCTCAGGGTCACACAATGAGTCAGTGGTTGAGGGGGGATTTGAACCAGGGACCTCCTGGTTACAATCCCTTTTAACCACTGGACAACACAGCCACACAGCCAGACTTATGGTCTCTCTAATAGTGCAAGAGCTGCATGTCTGGATGGGCAGTATTTGCTCTGATCTGGCAGACAGCTGCTAGTGTTTTAGGGTTGCCACCTTTATTACTGTAGATGTTACATTGGGGCTGTAAATCTGTTTCCCAATGTAAAATTAAATCAAAGTTTGTGTTGCTGTGTACAATATGTATGTTGGCGTCTAAGAAACATGTCAAATAAAAACATCAACAGTTTTTTGGCTTGTTTTAATGTTTTAAGCAGTGAATGCAATGACAACTTATGGTTACTCTACCTGCCAAGTTTTCATTGTTCTGCAGTGAATATTTTTCCCACAGCTGCAGCTTCAAGCGGCAAGTGACTTTAAATAGATTCAAGATGAAAAGGATGGCTGGACTTTCAGGTCAGGTTTGAGGTGTAGTAGCAGAGAAATGCTTTGTTATTAAACTGTGACTTTCAGAGATGGTGGAGGTTTTTGAACTCCAGCCATACTTGGCCATGTACTCGGTATAGCGTAAGAGTGCTGGAATTAGTGTTCTGCTGGTTTGCTGACCATTAGGCACTTGTGTGCCAGTACAGGCTCTTATTTCATCACCCCAGCAGAATATATTTTTAAACCAGAGCAGGGTTCAATTTGTTGTGCCCTACTTTCATCAGATGAATTTAATTTGCAGACAAATGAAAAGGTTTAATTTCATATTGCTGTAGGAATTTTAAACCCAACTGTGAAAGCCACAAGGGTGTTTTTTCTAATAAATTACTGTTTGTCATTTTGTGTTTTTTAAATCCTTGAAATTAGGACATATTTGATCGACATAGCTTTTACTGCTTAATTAGAAGCAAAAGGATTGTTAGCATTCATAGCACAAACCATATGTGTATGTAGTGGGAAATCTGTTATGCATGGCAGAAGTGTCTGGTTAGAAGAAGCTATGTGAAAGCTTTTTATAAAACACAAGATAACTTGCTTGCTCTATGTACTGTATCAGTTTAATCTGTTGCACATTTAGCAAGGGGAAAATGAGCAAAGCAACATTTAGTTCCATATTTGGTCATGCCTATAATATTTAAAGCATCCATCGAGTGATCATGCGATTGGTTACCAGAAGATATTGTAATTGGTGTACAGCCAGTTATGATTCCCTCAGTAATAATTCAATAGTAGCCAATAGTAACCTGCTTTGGTAGAGCCCCAGTGGTCGTTTAATCTTCATTCCAATGATCACTATGTTAATACAAATGCTGTGGATAATGGTGTAATTATCTACACCAATGGTCTTGTGAAGCAATGTGCTCTGATGTCATAATGGGAAACCAGTGCACTTTACAGAATACTTCTTAACATTATAGAATAACAACTTCTAGAGAAAGATCAGAATTTGGAACCAATGATTTGGCCTATGGCTAGGAGATCTAGGTAGGAAGCTTGGAATACCAACTTGGTTACAGGCCTGGATACAGGCTCACAGAATGTTGCTAATGGATGTTCATTCTAACACTTCGATGTCACCAACGTCAAAATGGCACAAAGCCTTGCCTTGAGCTAATAAAATCTGTAGCTGCTATTTGCAGGTCACTAGCATTTTAGTTTCCATTTTACATCTCTCCTCATTGTATATGCAGTTTAGTATTGTCACTATAGATATACTGAGTTAAGGCCTCTACACACCAGATGCGACAAGCGAATGTGTCGTATGACACACATACACCACGACAAAAAAAAAAAAAAATGAAACATGTATTTGATACGAGATGTTCACACTGCCTGCAGTGCGACGGGCGACACCAGAAGCGATGTGAAAAAAATAGGAATGGTGTCTATTTTTGTGATTTGTCACGTGGCAGCTAGGGAGCTGACCAATGAGGCCTTCTGTAAACAATGGCTGAAGAAAAGAGAATTCTTGCAGTATCAAAATACCCAGAGCTGTACAACAAAGGACACAAAAATTATAGACATGGCAATGGGGGAGAACATCTGAAAAGCTATTGTGTATTCTACATTTGTATTAGCTGTATAATAGGACTATCGTGTCCCCCCCCCCACTGATGATACAATCAGAGGAGAGGTGAGCCTATCACATCATGCACGCTTGTAAAACAGAGTAAAAACTAAAATATATTTGTGTGTTTTATTCGTCTTTTAATCGTAATGATAAATAACAAAGCAAGTATCAATATCTCTGGATGCTTTACATTACATTGATCTGCATGTGATTGTCATAACCTTTACAGTAAAACAAATAAGTGTGTTTTTATATATATATAAATATATAATTTTTTTTTTGTTTTTATATAATCATAGATAAGCGTGTGTTTACACAAGTTATTTGTAATATTATATTGTAAAAAACAAACCTAATTTGATGCATTAACTTGTTTTGTCATACAGACACCAATAGTGCTGGTTGTTTTGTTGTTTTGACGCATACTAATGTTTGTTTAATATATTTTTATGGGGGGTGGAGATTTGTCATGACATCGCCACTGGTGTGGAAGGTAATGTCGCAGTGAAAATACCATTTTATCGCCGCACAAATCGCATCACGTCCAGTGTGTCAGTGTCCTAAAGCCAGAAACCCTTTTCCAACAAAAGAAGGAAATTATTTTCTGATTTGAACTAAAATACATCTTTGTTTCAAGATGTATTTGGATGCCAGTTGTCATGGAGCATATATTACTGAAATGAGAGTGAGGGTTATAAAGCCTCATAAAAAATATTCATGTTATAATTCAAGCACATGGTTGAATCATGCATGAGGTCTGTTTAGCTAATCCATGTTCACCCCATAGTAACTAACAAACCCATTTCTGTTACATTTTTTTTTACCCCCCAGATTCGATATATTTCCCAGACCCAAGGCTTACCTGGGGACCAGGTGCTGAATGTGGGGACAAAGACAGCAAGGTTTTTTTGTAGAGAGTCAGATTCACCATATTCCAGATGGAGACTTAAGGTAAGGTCTTTTTTTAAAGTCTCTCAAAATGAAAAAAAAAAAAACTAGTTGCTGCTTTATCCAGAGTTTGGCTGTCAGCATTATAATATTAAAAATATTCACTCTCTGCTTCTGGCGCTTGGAATTGAATCACCAACTTATTATGAAGACACAGCTGTTCCATTCCATGCACGGTAGTTCATAATTGACATGTCCCTCGATTCTCTTCAGGCTGTTATAATTTACTGGTCCAAGGAGCCTGGCCAGTTACCTTTGTTAAACTTTTGATGTTTCTTTAGACAACAGAGGAACACGAGACAGAGACGGGGATGAAGTCAAAAGAAGCCAGGAAGTATATCTTCAGCTGTTTGGATGATGTTGCGCATGTAAGTGAAGGGATGGCTCTGGGTGCTTTTTTTTTGAGTGAAAGCATGCAATTACTACAGTGTGTAATACTATAAGTTGTGTAGGAGTGAACCCACTACCCTTTTCTTGAAAATGTAACAGTAACAGTGTAAGCTGCCATTGCTTTAACCACCGGCCTTACTTCATGTTTTGTTTCCACCTCTGGTATTGATTGCTTTATTATTATTATTATTATTATTATTATTATTATTATTGTTTGTTCTTTATTTTCGATAGGTGAACATGGTGATGGATTTAGAAGGAAGTGACTTGCTAGCAGAGAAGGCGGACCGCAGAGAGTTTGTCAGTTTGTTGAAGACAATGTTGTTGATTGATGCAGATAAAAGAATGACTCCGGCAGACAGTTTGAACCACCCTTTTGTCACCATGCATCACCTTTTGGACTTTCCTCATAGCAACCAGTAGGTTTCTGGATAATTGTTTTGTGCAATTGGTTATCCTGTTTACAAGTTTGCTCAGAATGTGTTTTTTTTGTTTGTTTTCTTCTGCTTGTTTCCTTCCATATTTTTAAACTGTGGAAGCACAGATGGTTGGTTTTTTAAAAATAGATTTCTCCCTTTGGGGTTAGAAACAACCCTTTTTGCCAACTGATGACTTTGCACAATTGCTAAAGACAAGTTGCATACTATAATTATACTTTGTATAAGGAATTAAAGAAAGGCAATGAAGGTTCCCTTGAGCCAACTACTGATTTCTAATTGTTATGCACGTAAAAATAGTGGTTTAATTTTCATTGCTTTTAAAGTAATGAAGTATTGAATTGTGCTGCACAGAAATGTTAATGCAGTTTTTGTATTTATTTATTCCCCCCCAGTGTCAGTTCATGTTTTCATGTAATGGATGTTTGCAGAACATGGTCAAACACATACGATCTAAGCAATCGCAACAAGACACCATTCATGAGACCAGTCACCTCCGGCAATACAGCAAACCTGACTCTGGCTTTTAATAAGATGGGCACTGTCCACACTCAAGTAAGCATTGGGATCAGGTTTCATTTTGCTTGCGAAATACCGCTTTGTGGTTAGAGCTGAGCTACAAACCCTTGACTAGTTACATCTTCCCCTATGCCTCTGTCCACTCTTTGTAAAATTGTATATACGACTCTTACAATGGAGATAAAAAAAAAGTAAAACAGAACTGCAACATGCTATCATCCATCACTTCCTTAGTAATGTAATTGTTTGGTCACTTCCTAAATACGTTTTTCTGCACTGATTGTGGAAGAGACAAAGGATAGTGACGTCACTCTAGCAGCACACAATTGCAACTGTCGGAAAATAAAATGCCAGATATACAGTTACAGATGTAACTTTTCTTTCCAACAGTGTGCATTGCTACTGCTTTTGTGGTCTGGTTGGTATAGGCCAGAATAACTCTACACTAATTATCTGCCCAGCATGTAAAATAAAGGCAACTATAGCCTCATTAATATCTTGATCATTAGGCAGCATTGATTATTATTTAAAATGTATTTTTACTATGTAATCATCTTTTCAAAATGACTGTGACAACAGTGCCTATTCTAATCAGTCATGGATTTTATTCATTTTTATAATTGTATAAGGAAATGAGTAAGCCTGCCTGCCTGCCTGCCTGCCTGCCTGCCTGTAGGACCTTGTATGCCTTTTAGACTGAATCTTTTACTATTATCTTTTCTGAGACTCTAAGCATTATTGTCTGAGATCTGAGCATTACCCCTAAAAAACGGTTTAGGTTTAACCCTACTACTTGCATGATTTTACTGAAGAATTAGTTCACAGTAACCAAGTAAGACATTGGTCCTGCAACAAGCAGGCTCCTTAAAGGTTGTCAATAGAAACTTCCTTTTCAATTTTTATGTAATAATTTGGGTGAAGCAGTAGTGCCACCTAGTGGGAATATATGAACACACTTATTTTCCTTTAGGTTCTTATGAGACTTTATGAAGGCTGCACTGGCTAAACTGTACAGTATACAATTTAAAGGGACATGAACACAGTGTAGTTTGAGACATACCTGCTCCTGTCATTTTTGCTTGGATCATTGTTGATGCTCATCCTCTTCTGATTTATTACAGGCTTTAGCACCACCTGTGATGCACCGCGGGATGTCGCTGCAGACGGGTACAGCTCCGTTTGGGTGCAATGATTCTTTTCAGCAAACGTTGATTCTCTGTCCCCCGGGCATCCAAGGTATGGTGGAATGTGGCCCTTGCTGTTTTTTGTTTTGGTCTGAAATACATTTAAGAAAAGGAATAATTTTAATGGTGAAATGTAAGCACTGATGTAATAAAATAGATAAACATGTATAACCCCTTACTTCAATTTCAGCACAAAATTAACCTGTGTAACTTTGATCTTTTAATACCAAACTATTTAGGTGTGCTAAGTTTTTAGGTGCTAAATTGAAGATTCATTCAGTGTGTGTGCTGTATATTTATGAAGGTATAGTATACACTAACTATTTCAATATTTATATAGCTGTTTTCCTTCACATTTTAGCGGGAATTCCCACAAACCCAAACAAGCCTGCTGCATATGCTGTCAGAATGGACAATACTGTGCCACTGGTGACGCAAGCCCCTGCAATACAACCCTTACAGATTCGCCCAGGAGTTATAACTCAGGTCAGTGTATATCTTTTTCACCATGACGTTGTAAAAGATTACATTTATAATTTGGTATACAGATATAACAATGGAGCATAAGGAAACAGCTGTCTGGAATGTATTGTATGTTTCAGCAGACATGGTCCAATCAAACTCGTCAGATACTGGTACCAGCCTGGCAGCAAATAACCCCTGTGGCTCCATCTACAACAGCACTGACATCCGACACTGTGGCGGGTCCACAGAGACTTGGAGACTGGGGGTATGTAGTCTTGTGGTGGTTTATTTTTAAAAAAAATTTAAAGATAGAAATGATTAATACTTACAAGAATAATTTCATTGGTGTGAAATCTTTTTTTTTTTTCTTGCAGAAAAGTGCACCCCCATGGCAACCATTATAACTCCATGATGCCACAACCTCTTTTAACCAACCAAATGGCTATGTCCACCCACCAGCCAATAAGTATAGGCATTGCACATGTTGTATGGCCTCAACCTTCAGCTGCTAACAAAAGAAATAATAAACCTTGCCAGAACAGGTAAGTAAGGACACAATTAGACATAACAATCTTAAATAAAGTTTGAGTTGTTTGGTTTTTGTGTGTGTTTGCTTTATTTTTTATATATAAATGTTACGCTCACAATGTCTGATTTTTGGACACACATATTTCTTCAACTTGGACTGGTTCCCACAGATGTGTGTTGCTTTTTTACAGGAGTAATTTCTTCCATAACAGCAATACCCAGAACTTGGTACGCCTGTCTCCAAAGATTTCAGGCAATGTAAAGAATGATGAAGCAGAAAGTTGTACAGGAGAGGGGCAGGGCCATCGCAGCCCACAGAGAGAGGAGAGGAGCTGCTGTAAGGCATCAGTCGTGCAGGACTCTGACTTGGCCATCTCTAACAAGCAACGTCAGACTATCATCATCGCTGACTCTCCAAGTCCTGTGGTCAGCGTCATTTCCATTAGCAGCGATACAGATGATGAGGAGGTGGCACAGAGACACTCTCTGGGAGAGTGAGTATTGGGATCTCAAATAATTTTCAGTGCATTGTATTTTAGCATGTGATATGATGGCAGCCCAAGACAAGAACAGAATAAAACTGAGTTAAGCTATGAAAATCCACAATATTTGTTGCAAGATATTTTTTTATAGAATTCCTTTCTTGCTTTCTAGATGTAAAGGCAGCCCGGATTGTGAAGCCTGTCAGAGCACACTGAACATTGACCGTGTGTGTTCTTTAAGTAGTCCTGACAGCACCCTGAGTACCAGTTCATCAAACTCTGCCCAGTCTAGTCCATCCCCCTGTAAAAGGCCAAACAGGTAAAGTGTTTCACTAGGAACAGTTTGAAACTAAAAATAAGGCATTGAGAAGCCAGAAGACACTGCAGACTTCCAGTGTTTAACTTTGAGCTCATCACTGCATATTTCTTTACACATTCCAGCATGTCCGATGATGAGCAAGAAAGTGGTTGTGACACTGTGGACGGCTCCCCTGCATCTGACTCTTCAGGACAGAACGATAGTCCGTTCATGGAGCGCCGGTTTCTTGGAGATACCAACCAAAACACTGAAGCAAGAGCTCCGCAGGAGGCTGAGACCATCCAGCCCGCTGTCCGCACCATGGCGGTGCCGCCGATGAGAGTGCAAAACAATAACCCAACTGCTGATGAGCGGGTGGCAAATACAGGTAAATAAATGGTTTTCTGTCACGTCAGAAGGGAAGTGTTACATAGAGATGGACTTTTTTGGGCCCTAATGATCAACGAAGGGAATTGTCTATTTCAATTCTTAAAAGTAGCAAAAACATAAACTGTAGATTAGTATTGTTTTTATTGTCGGGGTCACTGTTCAAAAAGTGACTTCTACAGAGAAGAAGTGACAGTTGTATAAAAGTGTAATTTCACAACTAACATGACCCTGCTTTTAGTCTTAGATACCACGTGTCAGTCCTTATTCAAGGGCCGAGCCGCTCCTGCAAGATTAAACCACCACTCTGCAGCAGTTAACCGCCAGCAAAAAATGACATCAGCATTCCAGCAACAGCACATGAACTTTGGACAAGTATGTTGTATTCCAGCAATGATTTATCTTGTATATTTTTATATAATATTATTTTTCAATTAATTACAAAGAAAAGTCTGAGCATGTTTAATGAAGAATGAGTTGTATCTCTGGCTGTTTATTTTTTTACATGACTTTATTAATACATTTTCATTTGTTACCAGCTTTTGACCACTGATTTGTTTTTAAAAAAACATGTTTTATTTATGGATAATGTATTCACTCATGTCGGAACAAAAAGGTAAAACTAACAGTCTGTTCAAGTTATTCTAACACAAATCCAATCTGAATTGTTCTTGAACAGGTTCAGCACTATGGTTCTTGCCATCAGGAATGGAATGGAAATTACGGCCACAGGAGACAGCAGGCATATATCCCTCCCACAATACATGGCCACACCTTCACGCTGCCTCACGGGAGCCCCAGCCACAGTACAGCTCACACTCACCTGGCTGGAAGTACTCACCTTGGGGGCCAACCCATCTTGTCCTACCCTCCACCAGCTCCACTTTGCACTGCAGCTCCTGTCGCCCACATCTTGGCTTCACCATGTACTACAAGGCCTGTAATGCAGCCGACAACCTACAGTATCTCCCATCCCAACGGCATTGTTCACCAAGTAACTGTGGGCATCAACCATCGCCTGCTGCCTTCCCCTACCATCCACCAGAACCAGTTCAAACCAATGTTCCCGGCTCATTCGTACATCACAGCCTCATCTGCCTACACAGGCTTCCCTTTAAGCCCAACAAAACTTAGCCAGTACCCTTACATTTGAATGTTCACGGGGTTCATTAGCATATAAACACTTGGTTTGGAAAGATTAAGCGAAAAACCTGGTGTTCTAATAAATTCTAGCCATGGCACAACAGATAAAAAAATAAATAAAATATTTTTGTGAATCATGTAGACTTGGGTGCAATTTAACTTTGAGCTTTAAAAAGAATTGAAAATTCACTTTTAATGTGTTTTGACATTTGATACATTTCTCATCGGAACTTATATGGTTACTCTTTAACAGTTGAATTATGGGAGTGGAAGTCTTAGTTTCTCTCCTACTATTTTTATATATTGCCTTCTGACTTGTGCAAGACACATCTTCATTTGTGAAGCCATTCAGTATACAAGTGTATAGAGCAACAGAACGTCCACAGCACAGCGTATTCGTAATCTGTTTGTGTCTTCCTGTGTCTCCTTGGTGTTTTAAATGTCGAGTCACTTATCTGAAAGGCTGTTCTTCACACTGCATGTGTTCTCCTTGCATGGGCAAAAACAAAACGGAAAGTTTCCTAGACGTTGCTGTTAGTGTTGTCCTAAGAATCTCAGCTCATTGTAAATTGTTCCCACCCATAGTGCCTTAAATATTTGAGGTTGTTAATGTTATACTTATATTAATGTAATGGACTGCAGCACTTGAAATTCCAATCTGCTGATTTATTATATCTATATAGATCTAGAGCTATATAGAGAGAGTGAGACTATTGCTTATTTTGGGTTTGGCGTGGTAAGTTTGAGGACTAGCAAGCTTTTCCTTTACTAAGAACAGCATGCTTTTCTGTAGCAGGTCTTTGCTGTTCAGCTTTTCCGAATGATCTAGTGTAGCGAGCAAGTGTTGAGTATTGCTTAGTTTGATAATCAATTTCTATTTAGTATACACTTAACTAACAGTATTTGTACTGTTTAATGACACTGCAATACAATCGAAGTCGTTGTTGATTTGTTTTCATGTCTGCCGATTTTTTTTTTTTTTAATGTTTTTTATGAAATATTTAGAAATGTGGTGGGCATGGCTTTGACTAGATAAAGAAAAAATGCAAATATAGCTAATTTGATTTTTATGATATGGCTTCATCTTCGCTTGAGTGAACCATGCAGTATTTGATATGTATTATAGTAATAGAATATTTAGTACTGAAGCTTGGCAAGGTGTGAGTTCTTTGTGTGCAATTCTCATTTATGCATGTGATTTAAGTTTTACCCGTTTTTACTTTATTATACCATTTGTTTAAGCTTGTTGGTGTCGACTGCTTATTTTTATACATTCCGTCAGGGAGAAAAAAAATATATGCTGTTTTTTTTCATGGTTTTTTTTTAGTTTGATAGTATGTGCGTCAGGTTGCTTTTGCAGCACCAAAGACTTTGTCATCCATTTCCTAAGCAAGGTAGCTATTTTTTTGCATAGACATCAAGTATACTATAGTTATTGTGATGGGGTAAATAAAAAAACAAATAAAGTATTAAAGAGGCTGAGGTTAAGCTCTTGGGTGAATACTTTGTATCATTTATCTTGAATGTATCATAGATAAGCTGCTATATAATGGTTGCCACTTCAAATAGCTGTGAAATTAGGTTATTTACTTAGTACTCTCTTAGCGTTCTTCTTTCTGTAAGTCTAATTACCTGAAATAGAAGTGGGGTTTATTATTTAATTTTTGCTTTAATGTTTGGAGTGTCATTGTGTCTACTGTATTGCATATGATGGAAGTTAGTTGCATTTGTTATATTTTTGGGGTGTGTTTTTTTTTTTTTTTTGCATCAGTATTTATCTTCATTAACTTTGAGCTCATCACTGCATATAAATGGATGTCTTGATGTAACTTAATTTTTTTATGTTTTCATATTAGCATTTTGTAGACATGTTCAGCTATAGCTTGCAGATTTTACTTCACTTTTTTTCAATAAAGCAATTGTGTACTAACATGCAATTTTGCAACCGAGTACTGTAACTAAAATGTATAGTACAGAGTTGTAAAAAAACAAAGTCTAGGCATTATCACATATGTTTAATACGCCACTAAACAGCACTTGTATAACTGTCAATAAGCTGTCGGTGGGAAGGGCTGGTGGAGGTTTGTTAAATAGCCTTTCTACTTGGAACGGAAATTGCAGTGTTCTGTTCAAACCATTGTCAGTAACATGACTTTTGTGCTTGCAATTTGTTTCTACCCCCTAAACTAGTTTTAACTATTTTTCTATTGAAATACAAAGTTTAATGTTACACATTATTTTGAAAAAAAAAACAAAAACAAAAAAACTTACATATTTTAACACAGAAATTAATCCAAAAAGTGTCGGAAGACATTAAACATGGCTGTCTGTCCTTTTGAACAATTCAGCGATCATTTCTTGCTTCGTTTGGAGAGTTGTTCCAGTGGTAGCTAAGAATCGAATTTTGTGAGGTCCTAATTTTGCTTTTATAGACCCAGCTTTTGAGAAGCCCTCTTGACCACTGCAGTTCCTTATTACAGTGAGGACAGTGCGATTTCACACTGGGTTTGTGCCTTGAGGAGCTGTGCTGACATCAGGGGTTCAAAAGACTGAAGCTCTGCTTGCCTATTCTCCAGGATGACAGCGGGGTGTTGTGGAGCTCAGTGTAGGGTTATAAGAGAGTAATCCAATAAAATGAATGATAATGTATAAAGCGACTTGATGTGGTAGCTTGACCAAAAATTGCTTTTCCGTGTTCCTTCATAGTTGTACCAGGGATTTATACTGATGTGCAACTAATTCCCAGATCGGGCCATGCCACTTACCATGCACATAATACTGGCTGCTGCCACATACTGTAGCACCTTCCTCTTGGGGTTGCATCCACACAGGATTTAATATTTCACCGTTGAAAAATAGCAATCTAGAAATTATATATATAGTAAATGTTTTTAAATGTGAATCCAAAGGTTGGTAGTTAATATTGAATTCCCTACAGTTGAAATACCTGTAGTCACTTTGCTTGCTGCCAAGTCTTAAGCTTAAGCACCACTGGTCTTATGGGTTGATCAGAGCAAACCGCCTTCAACCTGACAGTCACATGGAATACTCTTGCAGAGCAAGGTTCTGCAGTGATCTTGGTGATTAGCACATGGAATACTCTTGCAGAGCAAGGTTCTGCAGTGATCTTGGTGATTAGCACATGGAATGCTAGGAGTGTAGCAACAATCATGGAATGCTGTGTGTTCTATTTATTAAATTTCTTTTTTTTTTTTTTTTTTTAATGGGTCATTTGTGACTCGATTTTGTAGTGTTGTGCCCTGCAACACACAAACATCGCATTGTATTCCTATTGCTACATGAAAATCTTTTCAACATGCCTTTTCTGAAAAAAAGTTTGTTTGAAATATTTACTGTACTTGAAACTGCAACAAAGGGGCCACAGTGGTAGTTGGTATCATGGAAACAGTGTAACCGCGCTAGTTACTAAAGCTTTTTCATTTGACAGCGCAAAGGTCTTTTATGGTAGTGGATTTCTATATAAAAATGCATGGAGTCAGGCAGGTGTGCATGCATTTTTTATCAACCTTTTCCAAGGTGCATGTACAGTTAACAGTATTTCGATCCCTGTGTGTTATAACTTACCAGCAAATATGCCTGCACAAAATGTTAGCTAAGTACATTTATTTTGGTTAATTTTTCATGGAATCAATTTGCACAGTCAACTCCATTTAATCTACCAATTTCATCATTTGAAAATCGATGTTTTTAACATTTCTATTTTGAAAGAATTTAATTGTTGTAGAAAAAAGAAAAAAAACACTGCAGTTTTTAACTTCCATATAAAATATTTCATTTTGTTTTGCTGATTTATTTTATATCTGACTGGTGGTATAACTTTAGAAATGCTTACGTTTTATTCAGGGTCTTTGTATTAATCAAATGTGCTACTGTATTAATCCAAGTTCTAATTACTTGTTTTGATTGCTTCTAATTGTGTTTCATGATGATTGTACAAGTTAATTCAAACTGCAAGTTATAGAACAATCTGTTTAGATTTACACAGCAGTGTAGACTTGTTTTACTAAGTTTGAACTGTTACTGTTTTAATATTTGTAGATTTTGTGGCTTTTTAATTAGTGTTTTTTGCTTTTGATTTTATGCTACACTAGTTTGCCATGTAGCAATTGCACTGTGCAATATTTACAATACAAGGACTGGGAAAATGTTTATGGATGTAATGTCTCTTACAGTTTGCGATAGTGTTTCTCTCTAGTTCTCAGTGATTTTTAAATGTGACCAAGCCTTCTGTACTTTGTCACAAAAAGCGGGTTTTCCAGGTGACTATTTTGGTGAGTGTCAGCATAAGAATTTATGGTGTATTACTGTCAACATTCACTCTGAATTAAAATATCTATTGCTGCAGCAAATGATTTGTTATTTCATTTGATGAACAATTGGTTGTGTGTGGTATAATATATGTATGTATGCGTGTACCTGTTGATCATATCAGGCATTCTTTTATATTTTTGATAATAGCTGCTCATGGTTTACTTCTGAAGTTTCTAAACAAAGCTAACTCCTGACAGGATTGATCAGCACCAAGACTTCTGATTCTCCTCGTCAAACTTTCTCTCAAAATAACCTAGAGAGAAGCAATAGAGTGGAGAAAGTGAAAGTACGAATTTATCTTCTGCAAAATCATCCATAACTGGTGTAGGAAAAAAAAAATGTATACTGCTACATCTAAACACTTACAACTGTTACAGCAATTAGTGTTTCACATTGAGAAATGTGACTAGCTTTAGAGGCCTAGGTAACACATTTTCATCTTCGAATTCTGAACTTCTTGCAAATGATTATGCAAATGCATCTACATCAATCAATCAATCAATCAATCAACCAATCAGTCTTTATTTTATATAGCGCCTTTCACAGTGGACCACCATCACAAAGCACTTTACAAGATGCAGCAACAAGAAAATCCATAATACTTTAAATACAGAGAAATGCATAATACATGATACTGTAAAAAAAAAAAGCATAATACATTAAATACAGTGGAAAGTGCATAATATATGATAGTAACATAACACATGAAATAGTAGCAGCAGCAGCAGCACAGCAATAGCAGATGGCAGGCTTAAAGAGCATGGAAAGCAAGAGAGAACAGGTGGGTCTTGAGAGTGGATTTAACGCGAGCGACGGTGGGAGCATCACGCTCCAAAGCTGGGAGAGAGTTCCAAAGAGTCGGAGCCATGAAGCTAAAGTGGTGCACTTTTGCTTTGGGACAACAAGCCGGTCAGAGTCGGAGGACCTCAGCCTGCGGGCAGGGACATAGCGGATCAGCAAGATCAGAAGGGCATTGCAGGTGAGCAGGAGAGTTTTGAAAATAATCCTGGACTTTACAGGTAGCCAGTGCAGCTGGGCAAGACATACATGCTGTTTATGGGAAATGGTAAATAATCTTGATTTATCTTCAACACAAGCACATGATCATGCAAATAAAAAATACACAGAATCAACATATTTTTATTTTTTGAGACAAAAAAAAAAAAAAATATATATATATATATAAATTAACAATGCACTTGCTATGTGTATCCACTAGGTGGTGTAAAATCATGTTAGAAAGTGCTCAGCTACAGTATTCTGGCCAACTGCTTAAGTGACTGAAAATAGAATAAAGCAAACCTGCTTTAGTGACCCTCCTTTACGAAGTCTATCACAAGTTGTGATCTTGCAACGGCTGAAAAAAACTGGTGTCATTAAAGAAAAAACGAAACATTGTCCTGGGGCTGACAGTGCGCTTGCTATCTTCTGCTAAATAGACTA
Organism: Acipenser ruthenus; assembly: GCF_902713425.1. NCBI lineage: Eukaryota > Metazoa > Chordata > Actinopteri > Acipenseriformes > Acipenseridae > Acipenser > Acipenser ruthenus. The sequence continues at coordinate 26,204,778 of NC_081216.1, forward strand.
GTGAGGTGATCTCAACAAAGCAGGTACTGTTAGTATTCCAGGAACCGTCATATGTTTGTAAAAATTATGTTGAAGGTAAAGTGAAGATACGATATTTTAACATTTACGATACACACGGTTGAATTCCAACTTCTTTTTCTCCAAATGTCTACATATTTGTGGACCGTGCTTTATACAGTAAGAACAATGAGCCATAGACGGAAAAGATTCGTTTTGGTTATTTTTTATATTGGTTATGTTAGTTTTGGAACAATGTTAGAAACAGTGGTCTTTAAATTGTGTGTGTGGTCCAGTGGTTAAAGAAAAGGGCTTGTAACCAGGAGGTTCCCGGTTCAAATCCCACCTCACCTGAGCAAGTCACTTCACCTCCTTGTGCTCCGTCTTTCGGTGAGACGTATTTGTAAGTGACTCTGCAGCTGATGCATAGTTCACACACCCTAGTCTCTGTAAGTCGCCTTGGATAAAGGCGTCTGCTAAATAAACAAATAATATCAATAATAACATTGAGACAGTCCAAGTACTGACACAGTGTTTTAAACAAGCCAGAAAACAGCATCGCCCCAGAGCTGCGACAAGAGAAGCTGATTATGCAGTTATAGCTGACATTCCCATAACCAAGTTAACAGCAGTATTGATGTTCCAAGCCTTATTGGTTTCTTCGATAGCCCATGTGCTAAAGTGAGTCTAGTGACGTGCAGTAGCATATTATTTTCCACTAGAGGTCGCCTTATCATACTTTATTGCAGAAACTATACACCGCTCTTATTCGTATTAAACCTTTGAGCCCAGTACGTATTTTTTAAAAAAAAATTTTTTTATTGAAATGACGTTCTTAACTGCAATAACACTTGCATCCCACAGCAACTGAGAACGCCGCTGACCACACCTCCAATTTCAAATACCGGTGACTGAAACCTGGATAAACACAAAACAAAAACTGAGCAGCGTTTCTGAATATTGCATTCAATAAAACCCTGCTCCTGCAGTGGCAGACTGATGTAGTTCGTATATATACAGATCAAGCTTATTATATTTCCCATAGCACTGCTGAAATGTCTGCTAGCTAGGAGGAACCGGTTGATGGGGTGTAATTCTCTCTGCATGTTATTTGGAGTGTTCAAATGCATTTTATGGCACAACGGAGGCTATGTCTGTTTTGGATACACAAATGGCTTTTAATTTGAGGAGTGCACATAACTATTTTTGCATCGCGGATTTCTATGCAGTGGACAGAGCCTATGGATTGTGGATAGATGTTAGCGACACAGGGTGCTCTTTTCAGAAGAACTGGAAGACACCTGCCCTTATCGGAATGATCACAAAGTGTTTAATGACAATTGGAATGGTTTTATTTTTATTGCAACCTGTCCTGGCTACAGAAGGTAAGAAAATAATGTTAAATTTCTGTTATAAACCCATCATTATTTTAAACACGCACTATGCAGGGAGAAAAAAATAATGCAGTATAACGTGGTCATTTTCGTTAGAATCAAAATCTACTGCATACGAATCCCTAGAACACGATCTTCATAGAGTTTAATTAGAAAATGGTTTAAACGATTCAACTAAATAAATGAATAAACAAATATACTACTACTACTACTGCTAATAATAATAATAATAATAATAATAATAATAATAAACTATTATCTGTGTGGGGCACATCTTGAATTAAGCTTAAATGGTTTCGAATTTGGACATTTAAAACTAATCTCCTAAAACAGCACAAACAGATGCTATTTATAATTCCATCACTTGTTATTTATAATTCCTTCACTGTGTACTTGATTTAAATGAGACTGTACCATTATTGTGCATTCTCTGAATACATAACCTTCTCTGCCTTAGAGAAGCCTATAATAAAATGTATGTGTTTGTAACGAGACTGCTCCAAACCTAACCTCATTTCATTATCTTCAGATCTCACAGCTCTGCAAGTAGATCGAGGTCTTACCCAGATATCCCTTTTTCTCTCAGGAGTATACTTACTGAAACGCCTGACAGGCTAATTGTAGATATTAAATTGGTAGTATTTGAATGCCCCAGGGATGACTTGCAGTTGTGCTTTTAGTCCTGAATTATGAGTGTAACATTCCAGTTTCTACAAAATACAACACGTTGGATGAATTCTAAATTGACTAGTAAACTGAGCTGCATATAGCCAATTGTTTAGCTGTACATGTGCATTGAGAGGGACACTAGGGGCAGTTTGGAATCTCAAGACTTCCTAACGTTCAAGAACAAATACACCCTGTTTGTTGCCAAGTCAACTGCCTGTCATCATAGTTTGGGGTGGTCAGTTCCTGGATCTCAGGCGCTCCCAGCAGTCGTGCTGGTGGTGGCCTAAATACACTTGTCTTCAGCTTTGCTAATATAAAGACCTGGTAACACTATTGTGTCAAGAGGTGGTAGCTCCATGTTATTTGGATAAAATCCAATACTGGCCGAAAATACACATACGTAATAAAATAAAGCATAAAGATAACAAATAAATATTATACACAACACTATAGGAATAGAACATTTAACAGAATGCATACAAGCAATAAACGAACTGAGCGACCCCCAAGGCATAGCATTGAACAGGAGTAGCTTACAATAGAATAGATGTGCCAAAGCTGTGGTGTATATGACTTATATATCTATTCACTATGATTTAATCACTGTGTTATATAGCGAATGAGCTGGCTTTCGCCTTATACTTTCAGCACAAGTCAAGTACATGCTGTACTAGGTGTAGTGTTTTATTTATTATCGAAGTGCCAGATATGATACTGAGACAGGATGAGAGCACTGGCCTTGGTAGAGCAGGGGTAGAGGACTGTAGGGCTGTGAGTAGGATTTCAGCTCACAGTGCTTGGCTCTGTGGGGTTGTGCTGGAACTAGGGCATGGTGTTGTGACTAGGGGTGTAATGTTATGATTTCACTAATGAAAACAGCAGAGAATTGGAACTTCATTTATGTCAGAAACAAGACTCCATTTTCAATAAAAAGCAAAGAAGGAAAACAAATACAGCACATTTAAAAACAATTTAGAAAGCGTAGTGAGCCGTACTTACATGATGTGTGTTATGACTAAGTAACATTTATTTAATGGTTTTTGTAGTGCTTTTTAATATGGGTCGCTAAACGTTGTCAATTATATATGCTTTAAAGCGTACTTTGAATTGTTTTCAGTCATCTTCTAGATTTTAACCACTATATAAGTTCTATATAAACCAAAACCAACAGGGAGCTAACTGCATTTATTTACTGTGTTCAAATGCTGAGGAAAGATGGGCAATGGGCACTGCCCCAAAGATCTTTCTTTTTTTTTTTTTTTTCAAAGGCTGCAATACATAAGACAACCAACATGAGGTATAGAGAGGCTTTGATTTGTGTTATACATTAATATTGTATATCAATGTTCACTACAGTGTCTCAGAATAAAGATTCATTTTAAATGCTGCATTCTGATATCCTGGGGTCTTTTTCAGTTTGCTGTGATCTAAAAAAAAAAAAATACACGCACAAAAAAACAACTGTTTAACTCAACCAATAAGCTACTCATTCATTTTGTCACCTGAAGTCCAATAGCTGCATTATCCCAGTTTAGCCTGTAAATGTAACCGTTTTTCGATTCACTGCCTGGATCAAAAGTTCACTTAACAGCAGGAGTAGCTCCAGTTCTATGTGTTGAATCTGTGGGAAGACTCTTCCCTCTCTGGCCATGGCCTTGTAATTATCTGATCGTATTCTCCTTCGTTCCAGTTAGAAAGGTCCGCCTGTCTCCACTTCCTTTCATACCTGATCAGATCAGGTTCATCTGCCTTCGAATAGCTGCATATCTGTATGTCAGCATTACATATGGAATAGTATATATGTTCAGAACCATTTCAGACTATTTTGTTAAAGTCTTCTCTATATTTTATAGTACTTAAAAATACTGACATGCAAAATAAACCATGTGACCTTACCAAAATGTTTTCAACCTAGCATAACTTTCGTGTGGATCCTTTCCCTATTCCTGGCAGATTCATTCCCCAGGAATTCAGAATATTAGGTTACTCCCTCTCTTATTCCTTTCAGTTTTGTTAGTCAAATAAAATCTCAAGTGGGATACATACCATACAGCTGTGCCTGACACAGCTTCTTTCAAGGCACAGTGTTTTGCATTCCCTTTTATTACGTACTCCAAAGCACGAAGATACATCCTAGCGATAATCTTTTTTTTTTTTTTTTTTTTTTAATTGTTACTGGAATACCTGTGAGAGACACTTTTCCCAGTGTGTAAAAGAACACAACTCTCCTTTAGCATCTATCTTCCTATAAAGAACTCTTGAAGTTACATAGTCATACAGAATTTAAATGGACTGCACTCACGTAATAATCTGATTGACTGCGTAAGAGTAAACTTCATCATTTCTCTTTATTGCTGAATGTATTTTATCATTAGTGATCCAGTCAGTTCTTGGGCGGTCGTTGTTGTAGCCCTGATAAGAACCCATTTTACTGCTCTCTCAGGAATGCAGTGGTTTGTGTGTCTTAGTTCCATACCCCTCCATTCCCTTCCACAATCGACCCATGAGGGCTCGGTACGGTACAGGCACAGGTGGTAACCATACATACAACTACGGCTCTCGTTGTGCGCGCGCAGCTTCTTTATTTTAAGTACTCAAACAAAAAACAGCTATCCTTAAACGGGATATCTTTGGCAAATCGTATTTTTAAAACCTTCTTTTTTCCCCTTCAACAGAACTAATTGAACTTGATTATGTCGATATAATCAGTAAAAATGTGTGGATTATAAAGAAATTCCTAAATATATTTTACAAAATATAGCGATACAAGATACAGCTGTACCGTTGGTCTATTTGTTTTTGAACACCATTTGTTTGAGCATCTTTTGGCAAATTGAGTTAATTAATAACAATAATTAATAACAACTGTCTTTTGTTGCGTGTGACTTCAACAGCACGGCTCAGCTCTGCAGTGGACAAACAACCCAGGCTCTCCTTAACCGCACCGTGAAGGCTCGCTACGGCCCGGCGCGGCACGGCTGTACAGTGGAAAAGAGGCATCAATGCCTCCTAGACACCACATTGTTTACTACTTTAAATACGTAACCAGGTACAGGCCTAACTGTAATAATCAATTACAGTATCATACTTTGATGCATGTTGCTTAGCCTTGACACCCTAACTCAAACTGCTATCACCCTGCCCTCACTGAAACTCTGCTGGCATTCGTCTGGCCCTCCTGTATTCGGAAACCTCTCTTACCAATTTCTGTCTGTACTTAAAACCCTCAGTCTCTCCCTTGCCATTTAAAACCTACCCGAGATTGATTTGAAATAAATGTCTTCAGGGACAGGGAAGGTATTAAAATAAATCAATAGTGTGCAGTGGTTTCTGCTGATCTAGGAGAAATAGTGAGGACAATCTCAAACCAACCGCAAGAGTAAATGCAACCAGGTTTTACAGAGATTTCTTCTCTGCGGATGGCCTATAGCACTGTTGGTTTTTGACTGGGGTCTCCCCGGGGAGGCTAACCAGACCAGTTCAATGTACCTGATGTTCAGACGTGTACTAAAAGTATTGGTAGTGGCAGAATAATCCCACTAGCACTACTGGAAATAGCTTTTGTTAGCTTTTGATACTGTGCAGTAATGAATATACTTTGACTAGCTAACGCTGGTAAGACTAGAAACAGGAACAGTGCCTTGAAACAGCATCAAGCGGATTAGGGCTGCTTGTTCGATAGTGAGTGGAACTTTCCAGCAGTTCTCTTCAGTTTTCTCCCGTCACAGTGACTCGGTCTAAGACTCTCGAATGTCCCTTCAACAAAAAGTAACAAATAATTTGAGCGCTATCAGCTTGTTCAAACCGCTCTCGAAACTGTTCGTTAATTTGCATGCAAGTGATTTAGGCTAGTGTTGAAACCCAGCTTACCGTTACATCATTGTTTGCTCTAGGACACTTACATTTACTGCATGCAGTGCTCTTCAGCTTTATCACGGGTGCAGCAGAGAAAGCTCATGGTTAATGCCTGACATCTGCTTTATCAGAGCAGTGCACTCTGCGTGCTTCTTCACAATTATTGTTTTTTCTGGCACAGGAGGGATTTTTTTGTAGCCTGACTACCCAACCATTCTGGGTAGCCAGTAGTTTGGGTGATTCTCTATTCAGCTGTGCCGCTGAACCTACACCTTTTTAATAATGTTATCCATATTTGCAAAAATCGTACTTTGAATTGTACTCAGACTGCTATTGGGCTTGAGTAGATCTTGGCACTTGGTGTTTTAAGAGCACAAGTGTATAGATTTGTGGATTCCAATGCATTGAATAGGCTCTAATTGTTCTGTATATGTGGGGGGCGGTTCCCATATCTCTCAGTGCCGTGAAAGAGGGGAAAATTGACGTCACAGACGTGACATGAAAAATGAACATGGTATTTAAAGTGATCCATAGAAATAGAATACAATACAATAATGATATGCTGCTTGTTATATCCAGCTACACAGTAATATGGCATGACAATGGGTTATTTCTCTCTGTGAAGATTTCGTGGTAAAATAATGCTTTCTGTCACTTTTGTTCCCAGATAATATATTGGTTACTTCGTGAAACAAAATGTTCCTATGCTAAAATTGTATTATTTGATATAAGAAGGCGATCCAACACATTTTATCATCAGTTTCAAATAGTTTGTTATTGTGTTATTGTCCTTATTAAATAAATGACTGCTGTTAGCATGGAGCCTTTGTTAACATGTCTTCTTACATGTCTTAAGTTAAATAATGCCATTGCTACCCTAAAGGAAGTCATAGTCACTTATTTCCCAGGTTAATTAATTATCACTACACTATTTATATCTTTCTTTTGGTTTACCTTTTTCTGGTTCACTAGACAAAGATTAAACAAGACTGACCGGAAGACACAAATTGCTGTGTTTTTCTGCATGCTCATGGGACACTTGGTGGCGTTTTGTGGTTCAGTTTACTATGTGTAGTGTTCAAGTTGTTGTCCTTTTGATGAGGTGTCATCATCTGTTTATCAATTTAATTGTGTTCTGAATGGCATGTCATTTTGATCTCCTAGACTGGAAATGCTGATTCTCTCTAAGGTGCTTACTATAGAAAGGCACCCTCCTCAACGAGAGCCTAGTCTTCTTCTTTAGCCTCTTCTATCACACTACATATTTACACTGAACATTGTTCAGTGCATCTAAACTTTACGAGTCTTCTGAAAACAGTTTGGTCTACCAGTCTGTTTAGTCTTCTCTTTTCCGCATCTATTACCTGCTTCTAGCTGCAGTAGATGTAATTAGTTCTGTTCTATTCATAGCATGGTTTTCATTTCCCAGTGTGTGGTATCTCACAGCCATTCACTACAAAGACTTTCTGACAATCTGCTACCCCTGCTGTAATCTGAACTTCATTTACACTCTCTTGTTTGTCAGCGTTTGGTTTTAGCTGCGGGTTATAATACTTTGTTGAATAACAGCAGATACGCAGTGTCCTGTTTAGGTCAGCACTTTACCTTGAAGGCTGTGGGAGGCTCTGTATAGCTTGAAGTAGACTCAGATATTTTTTAGCTGATGCGTCATTCACTTGTGTGTTTCATAATAGCACAGCCCAGCCACATTAAGCAAGACTTTAACCTTCCTTTTGTCAGAGTTCAGAAGCATTTTGTTCTGGCCAGTCAGGAGCCAATCCAAAGAGAGGACGGAATGAAAACGATGCTGGCTTCATTAAAACCAACCTGAGCACAAAAGCAGCGAAAGCAAGCTTTACAAACTACATCAGCCCCCTGATGAAAAGTTCTAAAATGCGTGTAAGTTGCTAGAATCTGGATTTTTTTTGTTGATGGGGATGCACTGTTGGTTAAGAAGCCACTTTAAAGATATTCGTCATTGAAGAATTCAATTACCAGGTGAAAGGTGACACACAGGCGTGGGCTCGTGCAAAGCATTCTCAGCCTGTCCTCAGCCTGTCCCCAGCCTGTCCTCAGCCTGTCCTCAGCCTGTCCTGCAGTCATTACTGAGCTGATACAAGTTGCATCCATCATTACAGCTTCTCTCCTGACAGAGGCACAAGTGTATGGCTGATTTTGTTTGCATAGTATGAGAATTCTTAGCAAATAAGAAAATGCAACTCAATGTGCATTTGAAAGGCAAGTAGAATATATTTTCATAGCAGTTTTCTTATAATTATTAATGTTGTAATATATATTATAGCAGCCTAATTATTTCCAAACATTCCATTGTGATGACCCTTGGGTATACCAGAATAGTCCTATTATTGTTAAATTATAATTACTGATATTCAAATGCTTTCGCAAGTCATATCCTTCCTCCACTCCAAACTGCATTAGAGATAATCACTGTAGCGGTGGGTTTGTTTTATTTGAAGCTAATTAAAAAGTTAAGAGTACGAGAAGTCATTGGACTTTAGTGGCATTGGCTGAGTGTAAAAAGAAATGAATCAATCAAGTGCAGCTTTTCTGATGCTTCCTGTCTTCGATGCTTGCTGTGAGGTGAGGTGGTAAATAAGTGAAGGTGTTTTTGTCATTTCTAGTGAATACGAACATCTGTTTTTTATGTCTGAATACTGTCAGAAAATATTGGTTCAAATATTCTGATATTTGTCCCAGCACTAATATATATATATATAGATAGATAGACACAACACACATATGTGTGTGTATATATAATCAGTTTAATGAATTTGAAATGAGTTATACAAGACTAACATGTGCTTTCTAGTGGAATATGTACCTGCTGTAAGAACTGCTGTGAATCCTGTGGTGTTGAACACAGCCTTCATGGTGAGTCTGCATGCTGAACATGTTTCTTTGCTGGTAAAGTGAACCATGAAATGAATAGGGCCCTGTGCCAGCTACTGCTCACACCGTTGCACATACCTCAGCTATACATGTGAATTTATTAGGCAAAAGATTGGGTAAGATCAATGCACCCTGCTAAAGCTACTCCAAGTGAAAATGAACAGATTGTACACTTTGATCTTACTGGAAGAGTGATGTTGTGTTGTCAGTGTGTAAAGCAGGACCAGAAACTTCAAACACTGTATAGTTAATCTTTGTTAATTAAAAATGAATGAGGAGGGGGAGGGGGGTTGAAAGGGGAGGGGTAAATTCAATGGCAAACAACTATGTCTGAATCATTTTCTGTGTGTCTGTCAGTGTCTGTCTGTCTCTGCCTGGGTCTGTGTGGTGCCTTACGGAGCACAGTGTGTCTCTCAATATGTTTGAATAAAATGTGTAATACAAATAAAATATCACGTTTACCAAATCTGCTGCGGCTAAGCGGTTTAATATGGGCTGCATGATTGGACTAACTTCCCCTTCAAAACAATGGTAGCTCATAGCCTTGGAAAGAGCATGCTGGGAAACAGAGAGTGAGGTCTTCCATGGCTGTCAGATGAACCATGTCATTAGTTTTCACCGCCCCTTTGCCTGACATTTACCTGGCAGTTAACTCTATCTGAGATGCGCAGGGAAGTGACGGACGGCATGTGTGCTGCATTCATTTGCATATTTATTCTCCTGCTTTATTAGCTTTCTGCAAGCCCATTGGCATATACTGTGGATACTCCATTGAAATGCAGAATACAATAGTAATATTCACTAGTTTCTCATTTGTAAAGCAATCATGTTCAGTCCCCAGTGTAAAAAAAAATAATCTCTCTCTCTCTCTCTCTCTCTCTCTCTCTCTCTCTCTCTCTCTCTCTCTCTCTCTCTCTCTCTCTCTCTCTCTCTCTCTCTCTCTCGATTTTTTTTTGTTGTTGTTTTTTGTTAATGAACTGAAGATGGCAGCTTTTCTTACAGCTCATAGCTGCTGCAGGCCAGTAAAACCAATGGGAGTTCCTGCCTGAACATGCTACAGTACACAATGTAGCTCAGTAAGATGGATGTAGGAGTTTTATCAAAGTAGGGCAGATGCATGATTATCATGCAGTGTTTTTGTTCCAGTAAATGTCCTAACTAGGGATGTGTAAAAAGCTGAACCGTATTTCATTTAGTTTATATTCAGTTTTCATTTGTACAGGCTGTAGCATGCAATGACACTGGTGGCCAAACATTAAAATATTTCCAGGTTTATAAACACTCCAGTTAACCTTTATGTAAAGCCTTCATAGATTCTTACCACTCTCAATGAAATCAAATGTATAAATCCCGGTGTTTTAGGTCATTTACCATGTTGTTTATGATTCAACATCTTGGCACTCCTATCTGAATATCTTGAGCATCAACTATCCCAGCGAATCCCGCACTACATCCTGCACTGCAGCATGCCTCCTTGCCTGCTCAGTCGTTTCTCGCCGTTCCTCAGGGTCACCTCTGCTGTCCCTCTTCAGACAATAGTCCTTTAAAACCAACAATCTCTTTGCATAGTTCTGATTGATTGGCCTGTTTTTGCCTGGCATACAAAACACATGCAATGCACACAGGAATTCACACCATTTCAGGTCTTACTTACCTCAAGGACCATCAAATATATTCTGTGGTAGAGATGAACTCAAGTGTTCTAGCAGAACCTAGTATATTTGCAGTATTTACTAGAAAGATACAAGCTATATGGGGGCTTAAACTGAAACTCATGAGTCATGTTGGTTATGCTTGGTAGAGCTGCATTAAGTACTCATTTGCTAATGTTTTGTTTGTATTGCTTTTTTATTTAAACTGAAACTCATGAGTCATGTTGGTTATGCTTGGTAGAGCTGCATTAAGTACTCATGTGCTAATGTTTTGTTTGTATTGCTTTTTTATTTAGTCTTGAAACTTTCATGAGTAATGTTACAGCTGCATCAAATGCTCATTTGTTGTTGCTTAACGGAAAAGGAAAGTTTGTGATCGGTTAGTGCCGTTCGTTTCTAGGTTGGACGATCTGTTCCCCTATTTCCTGATCTGTTCCCCGATTCCCTGATCTGTTCCCCTATTCCCTGATATGTTCCTCTATTCCCTGATCTGTTCCTCTATTCCCTGATCTGTTCCCCTATTTTCTGATCTGTTCCCCTATTTCCTGATCTGTTCCCCTATTCCCTGATCTGTTCCCTGTTCCCTGATCTGTTCCCCTATTTCCTGATCTGTTCCCCTATTTCCTGATCTGTTCCTCTATTCCCTGATCTGTTCCCCTATTTCCTGATCTGTTCCCCTATTCCCTGATCTGTTCTCCTATTTCCTGATCTGTTCCCTGTTCCCTGATCTGTTCCTCTATTCCCTGATCTGTTCCCCTATTCCCTGACCTGTTCTCCTATTTCCTGATCTGTTACCCTATTCCCTGATCTGTTCTCCTATTTCCTGATCTGTTCCCTGTTCCTTGATCTGTTCCTCTGTTCCCTGATCTGTTCCCCTATTCCCTGACCTGTTCTCCTATTTCCTGATCTGTTACCCAATTTCCTGATCTGTTCTCCTATTTCCTGATCTGTTCCTCTATTCCCTGATCTGTTCCCCTATTTCCTGATCTGTTCCCCTATTTCCTGATCTGTTCCCCTATTCCCCGATCTGTTCCCTGTTCCCTGATCTGTTCCCCTATTCCCTGCTTGTCATTCCTTTGATCGTCCCACACCCTTCACTCTGGCCTTGAGCACAATGAGCTTTGCGGCTCCCCTTGCCTGCTTATTAGACTCAGCGTTTCACTATCCAGATACCCTTGTATTGAGCGATTACTCTTTGACCGATGCCATCTTGGGCTTTTTGTTTGGCAGGTCATTTTTTTTTATTTCAGCAATTACTTTTTACATACTGTATATATGTATATATATATTCCTATTTTCTTTTCTTTTCCAGTTTACAGTAAGACACTAATTCGTAATCTTAGGGTTATTTTCCTGTAGTTACTGTACCTGGAGTCCTGAAAAAGTTAACATGAACCAGTAATCAACATTTATAACCATGAAAGTGTTATATTGGGGCAAATGTACTCCATAAGGTGCATAAAGATCAGTTATTCAGGTGTCATGTGTGATTTGTTCCCTTAGTCAGGTCTCTACACTCTTGTGTTGTAATTGCAACAGTTTATCCCAGGCACACAAAGTTCACTGCCAGTAAAGCTTTCATGTGTTGCAATTAAGGCAGCTCTTTCATTGCACTTCTCAAACCCGTCTGTGCTTGTTTTGTTTCATGTTATCTGAAATTAGCTGGTAAAGGCAGACAATTTTGATACCTTGGGATCTTCCTCTCATTTGTGTTCAGTGTGTTTATCACGAAATATCCGCAAGGTTCATGAATACAAGATCTCTCAAATGATCACAAAACAGCTTGGTTATGTAAGAGCAGTTTTACAACGCTTACTGTACTGTCAGCTTGGTTTTCCGTGTATTCATTTATTTTTAATAACCCTCGTTCTTGTTTTAAGGACCATATAGAACTATAGAATTACTACCTTTCTACAAAATATCTTTCAATATTAATAGCTTCCCAATTGCAAACCACTCAAACAGTCTTTGACAACTCATGTACAACAAACCCCTAAATTGTGGTTTAAATTAACAATTACAATTGTCAATAGAAATATATGGCCTCCTTGGGCCTTCTTAAATAATATTGGGCTCTGTCTCATGACTTAAATGGGAACACATTAGCACGACGTTGAGTAACATACTATGCTATGCACGAGTGTTGAACATCAGACCATTTCATAAAACAGATTGCAAAAAGTGAACCTGACCTGTGTTTTCCTTTATACAGGATAGTCACAGGCAAAATAAAAAATGTCTAAGAAAATGTTGGATAGAATTGTTACAGCTGAGAAGCGTGGGTATTGTTGGGTTTATTGACACAGTTTAATGATTTTGACGTCTAGGTTTGAAGTGCATTGTAGGAAGATTGAATCGAGAGTGCAGCGTAGCATCAGGATATTATCTCATTAACTGTGCATGTTTTATATAATTGTTAACAACATGGATTGCTATCTGTTTTGTAAATGTGCTGCAGCAAAAATAATTAATAAATTAATTGAACAAGAGACCTCAAAGTTGGGTCGTTTCTGTTCCTTTTACAGTGTAGCCTGTTACAAAACAAAGCTAAAGAAAAATTATGCCATCCAAAGTCTACTGCCAGTCCTACAACAAATATAACCATGTGTGTCCAAATACTTGGTAGTGTATGTCCTTTACACAATGTACAAAGTTATACGTATGAAGTACTGCATTGTCTTCCTTATCAATCACCTTATGTCCAGTTGAATTATGAACTCTTAATTACAGAACAGTGTACAGTACTAATGATATACCATCAGCAGTTTAGACATCCTAATAAATCTTACTAGATTGTGGGTGGCTTTAAAAGTGTAGAAGCAATTCACGTTACCCTCAGTCCAATGCACACCTAAGTAATATCTGGACAGGATCTGCAGGTCCTTCTATTGTACGTCCTATTGGGATCATTTGTAGCCAGTGGTGTGTCGTTATGTTTCTTAAATTACCAAGGGCTTTCTTTTTTTAACTTGCATGTCATCTTACAAATGTTTGCTTTATATGGAAACACTGTGTGCTGCTGTGGGTCCTGCAGGAATATCTGAGTGGTCCCTCCTTCACAGCAAAACCTGTAAAATCACTAAATGTTATACTGGTATTTGAAACCCAATACGTTTCCCTTTTACAAATGTGCATTCGCTGTCAAAAACTTGAATTCAAAGGACTGACGTACAGTTAATTAACTAATACAGAACGCTCCTTGCCTCCGTGTGTTAACTGAAAATCAATGATAAACTGTTTCCACAGCATCCCTGAAAGGTTTTCATCTGGTTGACTGAGCTTAAGAGTTAAAACTCCATTGGGATGTATACTGTAACCTTATCCACTCGCAATGAAGCCTCGACCCTGTCTAAAGTGCTTCAGCATTCGGACAAATCTAGATTTGAATGGAAGCAGAAGGGAGTGTGGAAACTGTACTGTATTTGTAACTTGATTTGAGCCAAAAAATGAAAATGAAAAGGCTTTCTTAAAATCAAACTAAAATCTTTTTAACTATATTACAGTATGATGTGAAAAACATAAAAATCAGTTTTCTCCTGTATTCAATTTTACTGTAGAGCTTCAGGTGCCATAATGAGCATTGATTTGTTGTTTTGAATAGTTATTACACCACCTGCTCAAGCCAATCTATTTTCATGAGGATATGCACTAGCTGTGGATGATACATTTCTGTTCACGCAATGGTTTTACTGAAGATGAAATCTGGGATTTTGCACAGGAGAAAGCAAATCTAAACTGCAATACAGTCCCTTGTCCTGCAGGCAGGGGGTTACATCACAGTAGCAAATGAGATTTGAATACCTCATTAAGATGTGGTGCTGGGTTAGATGGGGGCTTTACTCCACTGTACATCAGGGTCAGGTCTCTGCAGAGCCCTAGGGGAGCCATGCTGCTGCACTGACATATTGGACAGCATTTGGTTATGACCTTGAGGCCTCCTGCTGAAAGCTGTTGCAATAATTTCAGGCAGCTAGTGATCCTATCCTTAGAGATTTCTCTGTGCTGCAATTAATTTCTCTCTGCATAAAGCAATGGGCTGAATTTAATGGCACACATAGATTGCACATAGGCTAACATTTCTTCTTTATGACCATTTTTCTGACTGCCCAAGAACGTATAAAAAATGTAAAGCTGCGATTAGCAACCCAGTGTCAAATCTCGGAAGCAAAAGGCATTCATTTGTCGATGGCAGTCTTAATCATTTATGTCCTTAATTAAATTGGATGGCATGAAATATTTGAAAAGTGTGAGGTAATAGTCAGTAATCACTTTATGATCAGATTCTGACATATTACTTGTGTGTGTTTGGTAACAACCGGTGCCTTTGCTACTGTTTTTGTTTGTCTTTGTCAGGTCCTAAAGGCAGTGAAGAGGATCTACAAAACACTTTTCAATACCAGTTTATATAAAAGTAGTTATCTGATTTTGTTTGAAAAATAAATTTTTCTGTCGCTTGAACAGGTTTTTTTTTTAAACAAATGCCTTTTGCTCCAAAGTGCCGAGGCATAAGTGGTGGCAATAGATTAAACCAAATACAATATTAGCTTAAGTACATATGTGGGACTACCTGAATCTGGGTCTCGGAAGGCCTTTGTTATGATCATTGCGAATAAAAACAAAGGGAAATCATGCTCCATAATTCAGTCTGGTTCATTGTAAGGGTAGAAACCTTCCTGCTCCTTGACATGTTGTATTTACTGGTCCCTATACAGTACCAAATGCTAGCTTGTTTAGTCTCCTCTGTTGCAACAGGGTTGTCATTGCTGCCGATTCTCATCAGCTTAGCAGCAATTACACTTGCATTGCTCAGCTCCCTGTAAACATAGATATTACTCAGCAGAGGAGGTTCTGTTACTAAGCGTAAAAGACCATTTCCCCAGCCCCCGCTCGATGCTTCATGTAGTAGCTCCTTCATACAGTGTTTAATTGGTTTCATTTAAATTTGTCATCAGTGCCATTATGTTGTTTTTAGGTTTGAATCACTCATGCCAGATGGAGTAGAAAAGTCAAAACTAAGAGCAATCAGTAATCAGCTGACTTTTATTGTGTTGGGTTTACATGTCAAACAGGAACGCAACAGCTTCCAAAGGCTATTCCCTTTCTGTTTCATCCGAACCTGGATTTTAATTGGAGATTGATGTTATTTAAAAAAAAAAGAGAAAAAAAAGATAATTTTTGAATAACGTTCTAACGCTCACAGCATTCCTGCAGCCTGCTGATAAATCACCATTGAGGTTCCGGTGCAACAGTTTTTTTTCATTTTATTTTTTGTCTCATGTTTTTTTTTTAACTGTTGTTAAATTTGCAGTTACATGAAAACTTGACCAATACAATACATCTGTCATGCATAGGCCTACAGTTTGAAAAAAGAAATAAAAATATTTGCTGACTATTAAACATTTCATTGCTGTTTTCAACACATGTTGATTTTATAAATAGTGTGAGTAGGGCACAAGAGTGCTTTCATTGTATATCAAATGATGTGGAATCAAAGCAAATATGTATTCCCTGGTTGAAACAAAAACCCTTAACTGTTGTGGTCCTAGAGATCCAGAGTTAAGTTCAAACTGCTCTTGTCATAAGTGGTGGTCGAAAGCTAAACGCTTTTCTAAATACAGTAATTAAAATCGATTTTGTATTGAGTAAAAGGATTCTACAATGCTATCGGCTGTGGAAGCTCACTAGGAAAAATGTGCCTTTTGATCCCTGGCCTACTGTATACAACATCATGATTCAATACAGAACAAACAGGTTTAAGTAGGAGCTGTTCATTCAGCACTGCCTGGAGGTGTAGCTGCCAACACAAATCCTTTTTTTTTTCCAGGTCAATCAGTTAAAAGTATTTTGTTTTCCAGAAATAGAAGTGAAGATTTGTGTGTGCACTTTTTTTAGCTTTTTTATTTTTTGTAGCTGACAGTAATCTCACAGTATCGCATTATTCCTTTCTTCAGTTAGTATTCTGGTGTGTTTCTATGTCATGTTTGTTTCTAGCTGCTCTTGTGAGTACTGGCGTTTGAGCAATGTCAAGAAGATGCCAAATCCTGTATATCCAGCAGTGATTGAACAGCCTGTCAGTGCTTGGTGTGATGAGACTGAGAGAACATGAGGAGCGGTGTTATCATCATTAGAGCATGATCCGTGTTGGAAAACTGCATTTCTCTTTAGTGCTGGTTTTACTCATTTGAATGCATGGGGTACAACAATCTGTAGGTGGTCAAACGTACAGAAAGACTACCCTGGATGAAATAATTAAATAGTTGTGTATTGAAAAAAATTAAAATGGAAATGGAGATAAATTACAGCAGTATATTAGATTGGTTTACTGGTTTGATGGTTTGAATGGAGTTATCGTTCCTATGTTATTAGAGTACTGGTAGTCTGCGTTTTTCAGTGTTTATTATTTCCTGACCTCTGTGCAGGTCTGCCATGTTGAAAGAGTTTATCAAACCCTTCTTGCTCTCCACATTTTCATCACAAGGGTTTAGATAGTGGGTACAATGGTATACAGATAGTAGCCCAATAGTAAAAGATCTGTAAATGAGTCCACTGTGTGATCCACTTCCATGGTGCTTAAACTTCTTCATCCAGTATCTGGTTAATGTTGTGGAAAAGAAAGAGCTTACTAAAAAAAGGTTGTAATCATGGCAGAACACCTAAACACACAAGGAGTTTTACTTTTACTTAAAGACATCCAAGCAGACAACAATTTAGAGGCCTGGAGATATTTTGAGGACTTTGATTACTATAATGCTCAAAACATTTAACAGTTCATGCAGACTTTCACAAACAATAATCTTTTTAAGTTGTTTTTTCAATATTTCTGAACTCTGAAGGCAAGCCATAGTTCTGTAAGTAATATAACTGGTGACAAACTACAGCACAGCTACCCCTGTCCAATGCATTAAGCATACCATGGTCTTGAATTTTGTTCTTACCCAACGTGGTAATTGCACATTAGGTTTCCTTTAATTAATAGGAAATAGCTGCTCTAGTGAACAGGTATCAGGCAGAGCACTTTAAACTGGTGGAACAGACGGACTCTGTTGGGAGGCAGGAAGTCAATGGCTTCAGCAAGGTGGGGGACCATGGTAAGCAGGAAGTGCACCTTGAGCCTTCAAAGGCTTATATTGGTTGGTGGTACCCTTCTAGCTGGCCACCTGCAAGACCCAAATGGCTGATTCTTCTCACCTCCTTTAATAGCATATCCTTATCCTCCCAGCTTGCCTTCACCATACCAATGCTGCTGGCATTTCTAGAAGGAGCATCCCATATGCTCATTCAGCCAGAGCAGGCGGCTATCCATGGGGATTCAGGTTACTTTACATTTGGTGCTGGCTGATGCTGATAATACAGTCAAACAGAATAGTAGCACAGGAAGCCAGCTGGATCCATTCGAATGATTTTTTGTCCATTGTAGATACAGTGTGTAGAATCTACTATAATTAAAAAAAAGAAAAGAAAATGCAAGGTATACAGTAATCCTTAACACAATCTTTTTTGTGTAGATTTTGATTAAATCAGTTTTGATCTCAATGGTTTTTAATTATTTGCATGTACATAACATACACAGTGCTGGGACAAATATTTGAAGATTGTAACTCTGCTTGTACTTGTTGGTAAAAGTGACATCAATGAATACAGTTTTAAGTGGCGTTTTGATGGGGTACTGGTTTTAAGAGTACTCCTTTTTACTGTAATATGGTTACAATTATACATTTGTTTTCCATCTAATTAAAAATGAAAGAGTATCCAAATATTCATTTACATTTCTAAAGAAGTCCGTACCAGCACTCAGTATCCATACTAGATACAATGCATACATACAGTACTTCACAAACATACATTTATAAAGAGTGCATTAATGAATCTATGGGTGTTTCAGAGTAGAGATAGTGGGACAAAATTCATTATATTTATGTATTTAGACATACTTTATTCTACAGTACATACAGACACAGCACTAAAATAATGGATGATTATGTTGTTGTTGCAAAGAAGGTGAAAAGAGGCAGCTTTACGTGATGAACGCATGCTTGTATTAGATTAGGTAAATCGTACACTGATGAAACTTTAAAAGAAAATATACCCTGCCTTTGGAATACAGTGTGTGACGGGTTTGCAAATCTATATAGTTTATGAACCATCTCCAGATGGATGTGTTCATATTAGTTTACTACGTGTTGTGAATTCAAATGGTGAAGCAAAGGAATTACAGCACATTACTGCCTGCACAGTGTGCAGTACTTCAGACAAGATCAACTGCTAAAACAAATTATTTTATTT
Source organism: Acipenser ruthenus (assembly GCF_902713425.1). Taxonomy (NCBI): domain Eukaryota; kingdom Metazoa; phylum Chordata; class Actinopteri; order Acipenseriformes; family Acipenseridae; genus Acipenser; species Acipenser ruthenus. The sequence continues at coordinate 26,223,538 of NC_081216.1, forward strand.
TATTTTTTTTGTGCATTTTAGACATTTGAATGATAAAATCAAAGAACAGACCATAGTGTAATTTGTTTGTCATTGTGTGTTGCAGTGACATTGTATTTAAAGTAGGCACTGTTAGAATATGCTTCCGGTTGTCAGTCAGCTTAACGTGTCTTTCTGTATTTTAGTAAGCCTGTTAATGACTTGGAATTAGAATAAAAACTGCTTGATTAATCCTTCCTCCTTTTTAATGTACTGCATGCAGTCTAAATTAAAATCAATATTTTTCATTACAGCATTGTTCACAATTATGATGAAATGATATTTTCTGTTAAGGAAAATGTACTGTCCTTTCAATATTAAAATGTCTTCTAAGGCTATAATTTATTTCCATAGATTCATGTTAATTGCCATTCTTTTAAATACATAATTACCTAATAACCTCAAAAAAATTAACAAGTTGCTTTTAACTTTAGAAAAAAAGGTGTTATGTAAAAACATGATTCATGAGATGACACACTCACAGTTTTTGAAATTCATATTATTCTAATAAGAATCAGTCAATAGTTTATTAACATTAAATAATAAGTACTGATTTGTTTTACAGATCAAGGGAATTATGAAACATCAGCTTTTGCAGCGCTCTCACAGGATCCAGTTGCAACAGTAGGACCTTCCCATTCGTTAGCAATGTTGCTGCTAGCGGAAGAAGAATCAATGTCAGCAGTTAAGCCAGAACCATCTGGGTTATCCGAAAGCACAACAGAGACCCTAACAAGTGACAGTACTGCATTCCAATCAATACTTACTCTGTTAACTAGCTTAAAAACTGCAATGCATAAGCCAACTTTAGTGCAATCTCCAACGTCCCTCATCAATCCAAACAATGGAAGCCAAACGACAAGGTGGCCTTCAGAGGTGTCAACTGAAGAATCAGCGTCTTTAACTTCAAAAGATGCAACTACAGTGACCAGCGCCTCTACTTCTAGCTCAGGTTTGACAACAAGTACCATGCATTCAACATTATCCCAAACCCATTCAGTACCATACACTGCTTCAACAATACCATCCCTGTCGATATCTACAGAGACATCTTCCATTTCAAAAGAACCTGCATCTCCCTCATCACCATCATCCTCTTCATTGACAACTATATCACTTCATCTTACCCAGACATCAGCAAACACCATTCCCCTAACCCAGTCAACTGTAAAGCCCACTGAAGTGCCTTTAACAACAGAAACACTAGCCTCACTTGGACCAGGTAGTGGTACAACAAAGTTGGTTACTTTATCATATAGTGTATATTCTACCAGCAATGGGATCACCATGCCAAATGAGACTTCTCAGGGTACAGAAGAAAATACACATACAGCAGAAACCATCGCATCAACCTCTTCCTTCGTGACAACTGTCCAAACAATGAATAAGGACGTACCTGTGACCCACACAACATCAGTGGTGCCATCTGTTGCCACAGAATACATTTTGAGTTCTTCTAGTGATTACTCTGCCGTAGGATCAGCTGAGACATCAAAACCTACAACGCTCACTTCCACAGGGTCCCCAGCGATGATGACATCACAAAATGAAACTAACCAGACAACCAATGGTGTTTCCACTACTGATAGCAGGACTACTGTTTTATCAGTGTCACCCTCTGTGACAGCAGAATATCCCACCCCAGCTGCAGTAATAACAATGTCTCCCAGAACTCACGTTTCTTCAAGAATAACAACAACTTTTATTACTGAAGGGATAAGCTCCTCGTTGTCTTCAAATTCTGTTTCCTCTGCAACACCTGCAACCACAGTAAGTCAGACTACAAAAGAGGTAACTGATAATTTGTCTTCACAATCCACTCTCTTGTACAGTACAAAACCAACCGTCTCAACAAGCTCACCAACTTCCACATCAGCAGGTTTTATTACTGTCGATGAAACAAGTACCGTTTCTGATTCTCAGCAAACAACTTCTGTGTCCAATAGTGTGACTTCTTCAACTGTTCTAACAATATCAGTCAATGGTTCTTTGCAATCACCAACTACAGTTAAAGATAAGACAACATCATTAACAAGTGCCTTTCCCACAATGGGATCTACAGTGCCATCAAGTACAGAAGATACTACACGCGGACCTCTTCCAACTGAAAATGGAACCAGCATAGTTACTGAAGCACAGACCACTGTTTTGTCTTTTGTTACTACCTATACAAGTTCTGGTTATTTAGATTTTACATCAGTTCGTTCATCAGTGGAACCAACAACTACAGGGTCTCTTACAGAGTCCAATAATTGGTCATCTACGTTGGCCACTACACCACAAACAGAACTTAGTTCTACTGTTTCCTCGTCTGTTGCTGCTAATACTACATCTGGTTTGCTTATATCACCAGGGACTTCATCAATGGAGCCAACATCAGAACCATATACTGCTACAGAGTCTGCAAATGGGTCAGCTACATTGGCCATTACATTTTCATCAAGTACTACAGGCAGGCTGACAAACAGTACAAGTGTTGAAGTGTCTACCACCAAAGATGAAGTTTCTGCAGAGGTCTCCACATTCCAAACATATTCCACAGAGCCTCTGCTTTCTAGCACCATCACATCAGCCATTACAGATGCAACAGCAATGGTTAACTCAACATCAACTCCAGATATCACAGTTTCCAGCACATTTACAACACTTGGGACAGAAGACACATCTTCTGAAAGTGAGCTCACATCAACTGTTTCACCAGTTACCACCTCACAAGGACTTACAACAATGATAACACCCACAGAAAACCAAACAACAAACACACAGCCAACTTCCTCACTATCGGTAATTTCCTCTTCCACTACTGCATCTGTAGGGTCCACAGCTTCTATGACAACACTAGAAGTGAACCCAGACGAGACTACACCTGACCAGACCACAATTTACCTTTCTTCTACAGCCAGCAAGATTAACATGACAACTGTTTCAGCTTCTTCATCAACAGAATCACCCACCACAGTGTTAACACAGTTTTCTAGCCTGATACCACCTTCTGAAAGTACAGAGACAGCAACTTCAGAAACGACCAGCACTACTGAAAGAACCACCTCCATGTTGTCTTCACCTTCTGCTTCGCCTGAGGTTTCTACATTCCAAACGCATTCCACTGAGCTTCCACTTTCCAGCTCCATGACACCTTCCCATACATCACCAACAGAAACACCTTCTACTGTTTTTTCAACTGCAAATGTTACCCATTCTCTCATTACAGAGGAAATGACTACAGGAGATATAGCCTCAACTTCAAGGTCTACTGTTTCCATCTCATTAACAACTGTGGCGACTGAAGGAACATCTCCGGAAAGTGGGATCGCTCCAACTGTTCCATCACTTACTTCAACAAAAGTCAACACCACAACAGCTGACACAGTTGAGACTACATCGACACAATTGACAAGTACAACACACACGACACACATTACTGTCACATATGTGACCCCTCCATATACACCAACAAGCACTCTTACGACTCCCACAACTGCTATGGCCAGCATACCACCTATTTCAACAACACAATTAGTTACTGACACAGAGACGGTAGTGACTTCCGAAGGAACATCCGTAGCCCCAGAGACCATGGAAACCTCCTCATCCCCTTCAGTTACAATAACAGCAGCCTTAACTTCCATGATTACTATGTCATCACAAACAACCAGGGACACTGCTTTTGAGGTGCAAAGCACAACACGACCCCCCAGTACTACCACAGTAAAGCCACTGGAATGCAAAATTACTGAAAGAATTTGGGTGAAAACAGGTATGGATTGTTTTCCCATTCTCTTCTGTGATTTGTAAATTGTTTTTATAATTTTCAGTATATACAACAGTGGGAATAAGTCACTATTTAAACATTATATATCCCAGAGGTCATGTTTTAATTTATTGTAACAGCAACCTACTTGGTTCTACATATAAAGGTTTACATTAATTAGGGACACAATTGCAGTCATATAACGATACCACTCTTATATGTTATGTTTATTTTTATCATGAAATTTTGGGCATTAAAGTGCAATATCTGAGTGTAACCAATTATTTAATTATAGTGATGGAAATGCAATGCGCAATCTGCAAAAACAGTTTGTGCATTGCAGGTAAAAGCATTTTGTGTGGGATTATTATGTACACCACGCACAACAAAATGAAATTAGGCTCCTAAGAAATGTGAATTATGCCTACAGAACCACAGCTGAGGGTTTGTTCCTGTGACTTAAGTTATCTAAGTGAAATCGGACAGTGGAATTGATTTTCCTGGTAGCTGTAGTCTAGGTCTATTTAAAGCTGAAGTTCATCACAATGATGTTCAGTTAAACATTAAAAAAATACTTTGTTCATGCTACCATGTACATTCATAGAAGACTGTTACATATTCAGGTTCTTCTGGTAAAGCTCAAGATGCTTAATAGAAATTCAAAAGGGGATTGTGTTTTTTCCAAATGTTTTTTAAACTGATAACATTTTTTTTTTCTGGAATCCTCAACAGGGATGCTATTTTAAACTTACTTACTGTACTATTTACAGAGAAAAAAAAAGACAAGGAGCAATGCAAAGCTATTTAATTAGCTTCAGATTTTATACTTCATTGGTTTCTGATGTGTGTGTTTGTTCCCCACAGTTTTGTCTCTGAACCTAAGGAGAAACAGAGTCGATGATGCAATTAAACAGAATCTTAGGACTGGACTCACACAGGCATTGCAGAATGCTTTCAACAACAATGCTGTACATGCTCAGGTCAGCAGAATCCCTTTGTAAACTCTAACAGGGTTTAAATGTGTTTCAGCTTCAATGAACATTGAAGAGTTTCATTTCTTCTTGATTTAATTGAATAGATAATAACAAAAAGCACTGTGCATGTCTCCCATGACAAGATTAATAATAATGTAAGCTTTTAAAGGACTATGAGATAGGTTTACTAAAGTGTTGTGCCTGTCGCAATAGTTACAAACGAGTCAGAAGTCTTGGGTGTAAACCCAACACCTCTTAATGTCAGACAAACAAAGAGGCTACTGTATGATTATTAAAAGCTTTTTGATAGAAATACAGTTTTCATTTGGGGGTGAAGGTGGGGGCCCCACTATAGAATCTGATGGGATTAAACTGCCTTTCATTTTTTATATATATAACAATATTAAAATAGGTAAAATGAATAAGGAACAGAATGCATTGTACAGATTACATTTACATTTAACAAAAACAATGTTATTTTGATTCTTGCACCCTTGCATGTATAGACATTATCCTTCGGGCACCCTCTGCTGCAGCAAACCACAACTCAACTCCAGCTATTTACTTATACAATGTAGCATGACTCTCGCAATAGAGATCACACTAAAAAGACGCAACAAATATTTAAATTAGTATATTGCGGCCCTTTGTATTAACATATTTTCTCTTAGTACATATGACAAAATGTTTACTTTGCTAAGTGTCGCAACCAAAAGGCAAATTGCGATATGTTTGCGCTGCGACTGGCCCATCTTAGTACACCTACCCCTAAGTGAGAAATATACCTGTGAAAGAATGCTTTTCTTTCCAGTAGGTGCATTAAATATAAAGAGCCAATGAAGCAATTACTGCTGTCTGGTAATGACAATTGCAGGACTATTTGTACTTCACAGACGCCAAAAATAAATATTAAGCTGCATTTCCATTACTTAACCACATAAGCATGCTCCTCCAATGACCTTCCATCCCTATCATTCAGGACTCAACAAGAATGCTAAATAAAGCATTATTAGTGCACATAAGCAGGAAACGGTAGCGCTAAACATTCTGTTGTGAGCGTGGGTTTCTCTCAGGTCTGTGTCTTCCTGCAGGTGGAAATGGTTTTAGTTGTGTCAGTGAGCACACAGCTGAGCCCTTTAACACCGAGCAGTGGCAATGCTGCTTTGGGTTGCCACTTTCTGTCCAGACTTTGTATGAGAAAGACTGGATTATTTCTATTTCAAAGTAAAAATGTAATTGCAGCTTTTATAATGTTGAAAACCTGTTTGAAAGCTTATTGTTTGTGTGAGGGGGTGAGTCACATTAGATGACAATGCCTCTCTAACTGATAATATTGCATTACTAACCACAGAGCAACTAACCCATTTGAAATGAATGGTTTAATTATCTTCCTAGGAAGTGAAAACATAGGGCTCTGTACACTAGACCTGGTCTTGTGTCAGTATTTGAAATATTTGTTGACTGCTCTCCTCTGTCTTATACTATCGCTGCCAGGCAGTGATTCCGATATCTAGACACATTGTCCATCAGAGAGAGACACAATTTAATGCCTCTAGGAGCAATACACTGGAAGTCAACAGATGGAGTTGCAACATTAATGTTGGTGAAGATAAAAAAAAAAGAAAAATTCTGACGGAGAGATAAAAGTATTTTTTTTGTTTTTTGGAGTTACCAGTGCTGCTTTTTGAAGTTATCACTGCGGTCTGACAATAGGATACATACAGAAATAGAAAAGAAAACCATTTATGAAGTGTTTATGGCATACATTTGAAAACCTTTTAAGCTAATCAAATACTTTATTAACTGTTTGTTTCAATATACTATTTTGATGGTCCATAAAGATAATAAATGATGAATTCATGGCAGTTTATAGAAATTGTAACAAGAGAGAAGATAACAACATGCTATAAGGACTCATAATGTTAATTCAATGTGCAGTAAATGTAAAGTTAGTTTAGGTCATTGGTAATATGCGTATTGTTGCACACACCACATACATTTTATGATTAAAAGATGTTCCTGGTGCACAGTTTTTTTTGTGGCCTATTGCCATAGTACTGTATTTTAGAACATAGTGGAAAACAAATTTACAGACAGATAGCAATCAGCCATTGTAACAGTTATTGCTTGGCAGGACTCCAGCCTTATGTCGTAGTGTCTGTGTCAAAGGAAATTATAATCAGGTCAATGCCAGCTGACTGTCTCTTTCAGTTGTCTGTGATGTTCGTCAAAGATAGTTCCTAGGCTTATAGATAGTGTTTGATATAGATTGCATGCCTTAAAATAATGAGTGGGCCCGTCCAGGATATTTTAGCATCCCTGTGAGGGGAGCTGTATGTTTCTGTAAATCCATCGGCTCTCCTTTAGCTGCTCATGTCTCCTAAACCATTTGAGATGCTGACTTTATATTTTAATTATTGCAAAATCTACAGGTACCCATCATTTTGAATTGGCTGCGATATGTGGTCTTGTGACTTTTTGATTTCTGGATGATGAAGACCTATTGCTTTGTGATATGAAGGTGAATTAGATTGATCAAAACAGTGACAGAACTAAAGCATTTAAATATTAAAATATCACCAGTCCTGGAATTTATTTAGGATTTCAATAACGGCGGTATTAAGGTCCGCCATCATTTAGGTTAATTGAACAAAAAAAACAGTATTTGGTACAAAGCTGTAAGCTATGATTTTTTTCCTTTACGAGCACCTCTATCAATATCAATGAACAGAACACACGTTCCTTCACATGTACATTTTACTTTATGTTTACAATGCATTTGATCAGAGATGCCTTTCCAGGGATCCTTTATGCAAAAAAATGTGTGTATTTATTACTGATGTCCTTATTACTTGCTTATTGGCACATAGAGTTTTATTCTAGATGTGCCTTCTATCTGATATGAACATATGAAATAGTTTTTACCTTGACAGTGAAGACCATTATTTATCTGACATCTCAATTATATAAAGTTTCTTCAGTGCAATACAACACAATACAGCAGATTGCAGCACACAATAATAATCGCATCATAAAGTATTTTATCAGACTGGCTGGCAAACCTTTACTAGTAATATTTCAAAGTGGGTGATTCCTGAGGTTATGCTTTGTTTACATGCTGTGCATTTTGCTAGAGGTAAAATTAAAAACTATCTCATCTGTCTCTTTATTGCTCTTAGATTGAGTCTCTGACGGGCACAACTAATGTGACAGTTGGTTACTACGCTACAAACGGCAGAACTGTGTACATCACTGCTGTTGTCATTAAAGCGTTAACTGATTATGGGGATCTGATGAGTGACATGAAACAGCATGTGACTAATGTTCAGTCACTCCCCATCCCAGTGGCTCCCTGGATCCCTACTCCAGCTCTCTGGATGCAGCTTAAGACAGGTAAGATCAAGGTGCTCGAGCGATTCTCACGAGGAGCCCTTCAGTGTGGTTCGGTGGGGCTCTCAAGGACCCCTCGGAACTCTTTTTATTTTGAATCGGAATGTTTTTAAGTAGTAAATAATGTAACTGATTTTATTTGGGACAACACTGTTCTATAATTATTTTCCACATCCCCTTTAGCTTTAGTTTGCCTACCTGCCTTGTGAGATTTTACAATATTAAAATGTACAAATGTACTGTAGTGTGTCAGGTCATCATAACAGAACAGCACTTGCCTTGAATCTTATTAGTAAAAGGGTCTGTCCTTACCTGTACCTACTTACAGCATTGGCTGGAAATGAAACAATGAAACAGAAATGCTTTAAATTGCCATGGTTTCCATGCCTACCTGTGGTTGTCTTTGGTATGTTGCCTATAATAGTACAGAACATGAATGTTAAGCATGATCTTCATGCACTTACAGGATGAAGGGATAAGACTAATCTGTTTATATGCTTTTGAATAGATTTAAATTACAATGATATGTGATTGTGGTTTCGCTTATTAAAGCCATGATTGAAATGATGTAAATCTAGTAGAAATGATCCTGTAACTTCTCCAGTCCTCCGATTTGTGGGAGCAACAGACAATATCCAATCCTGCAGCTTTGTTCAGACCATGGCACACCGGCTCCAGAATGCATTCACAGAAGCAGAGTCAAAGGTCTTGAATGCAAACAACAACCTCACTGTTCAGGTAAATGACTTCCTTTTTAGTATTGTGATAACTCAATTAAATGGGATCTGGGGACGATAAACACTTTTCTACAAAAATGGAAACGCAAACGTGGATGTGTTGACAAGGTAAAAGTGTGCAACAATGAAGGATGACATACTGTACGATGTTAACAGCTGCAAAAGGTCTTCGTGTAGCTCACTGCGCAAAAGATCTACTCAAAAGTGCCTATGAAATCATGCAAACATCCTGCAGTAAGCCTGTGAATATCATGGTTTTAATATCCTCTATAAAAATACAGAAAACTAAACAAGAACCCCAGGTGCTTCAGTTGTGGTTCAGTTGTGAGATCTCTAACCATGTTAAAAAGATATATGAAAGGTGAAAATCCTACCAAACTATTTGTAGTGGTTTAACACCTGTTCTGGTTAAATTTGACAAGGGAATTATTATAAAACGTAGGGAGTGGTAACTTGACCTCTGATCCCTTTTATGAAACTGAATATAACAGTGGTGTTTCTATTTAAGCTTCAGATCATTTTTCTAAAGAGGATCCTGTCCCTCAAAGCTTGTTTCTGTTTCTTTTCCATTAGATTTTGAGCACATCTCAGTCGGCTGAGTCCCCAGCTGTCACTTTGATATATGTGGTGTGGAACCAGAGTGTGATTCTGAATGGAACAGTCTCCAGCTCCCTCCTCAATCAGCTTACCGCAGAACTGGTGGGCTATTACCTGTTTTTCCCACCGCTGATAATTGCTGAACGTAAGTGCCATCTTAAAGACCATCTTAAAGTCTGCTCATTAGTCATTAGACTCTTTGTTGCAGCAGCAAAGGTGTATAGGTCCGGGTACGATGGACGTGTACCATCTTGTGCACAGCGTCAATTTTTTTTTGCAATATCAAAGCAGATGCTCCTTAAAATAAATGACCAGGATAGGTACTTAATCAGCCAAAAAATCCTATTGTAAGGAAATTATGAATTCCTAATTAACAATACTATGGGCCTCATTTACAAAAGGGCACTAAACATTATGGTGCAGCATAATTGCAGTTGGTGTGCACATTCATGATTTCCGTATTTACTATTGCAATTTTATTCATTATCACATGTAATAGTGAGCATATTGTGGCGCACAATGATATTATTGTACCATGCTATGGTAATCAGAATGAATATGTGATTTGTATGGTAATGCACGATAATGTATTTAAATGAGGCAGCCCGCTCTGAATAATGAGATGCGCTTTATTCGCACAGTATTTACTAAAGGGCGATAATCGTAGTGTGCATCTTAAAGTGAGCGATAATTAGTTTGTTTGAAAACCAGGCTTTAAACCTATATTTCTGGGCTGAAATCTGTCTGGCATCATGGAGGCATTATTTGCATTACATTTTTCATATAGAGCAGTGAAAATTACCTGTAAAGGTTATATTAAGCGTGAATAAACGTGAATGAATGTTATCATTTTCTTAGATTTTATTTTATAGTTCATTACATTGGTACAAATAATGGAGTGGTTAAATAAAACACTGGACCAAACACTGTATTATAATTTAAAACAACCTCCTTCACTAGAATTTCTAACTCCTCTGCGTGCAGTTTTTAGTTTGCGTTGCCTCTGCCTGTCCCCTGTGGAGGGCTGCGTCTGTTGATCGCTCATTTTCGGTCAATGTAAGCCACCTCCACCTTTCACAATAAGCCACTGACCAAAAGATACGCCTGGACTGCTGGGGCTTTTTCTATTACGGTGGTCACGGGTAAGTGTTGGACATTATCGTGCACATTAAATTATCGCTCACAATACATGTAGTGTGCATGTAAATGAATGCGTTCTGTGTTAGGAAATGGGACAGTAAATTTAGATTTCTGGTGCACGTTAGGCTCACTGCGTAATGTTCACGTTACATATACATGTAGTGCCATTTCGTAAACAAGGCCCAACGTCTCATCAAACTGTTTCTCATTTTTGTTTGCATTAACTTTTTTTTTTTTTTAGCACTGAAGTATAACAACCTTGACATTTCACCTTCAACAAAGGACTATTGGGTGACTACAGGTACATGATGCTGTTTGTAAAATTTAGTAGATAACCTCTTTAACTCTTAATCACTTACTGAAATGAGAAACTGTAACTGTAATCAGTAACTATGAAATGTTGCTTACTCAGGATTCAGTCTCACAGCTGCCTTTGAAGTCCATTCCAAATGCTGCACACCGATAATATAAAGCAGTGGACTATATAGATGTAAATTGTTTAATGTCCAGAATGTAAAAGGGGATCTAGATTATGAAAAGCTAAATGATAGCACTAAGACATTATTTAACGGTGATGCTAGAGAGCCATGTTGGCTAAAGAGATCATTCTCAAGGTTGCAATTGTCGTCTCATATTTATCGGCACCAGTTTTACAACTTTGTATGCAAATAGAAAAGAGCACCTCAAGCATAAACTAAAAAGACACTTTGATTGTGCATGTCATCCTGTGCCCTGTCTTTTGTTTTTACTGATGTGCTGTTTTACTTTGTGAACCTCAAGTCATTCAAGACGTTGATAATTCCTCCCTGAATGGAAACTACCAGAGCTTTGCCAGCCTGATGGAGCAGCGGCTGGCAGAACTCCTTGTGATCGCCCAGCAGCAGGGAAGACGATTCAGACGAGCCACCACAGTGGGGAGCTACACTGTTCAGGTTAGACGTGAGCAATATTAGATACCAAGTATTTCAGTTTAATGTAGAGGCAGTTACCTGTTCACTACAGGACTGCTTACACCGTCTCCCTATATTAAAAGGGAAAACTATGCACTGAACTGTGTGGTAGGATAGGGTGAACACCTTGGGTCTGTGTGTGGTGGATATCAAGCTGTGTAAAGAAAGAAAGTAGTTTGCTAAGCACTGTATGCAGTTTAGGGCTAAAAACAGAAAAGTGGAGCTTAAATAACATGTCTGGGTCTCAAATAACTCCTTCTCCACCAGAAGCTCGTTGGAAATCAGCCTGTTAGGAAGTTATTTCCTGTTAAAACTACATTGAAAACTACATTGAAAACTACATTGAATGTGCATAGTAGCATGTTATATAGTAACAACATAACAATTTCCGTACCTAAAATCGAATGCGCAGCCCAAACAATTTATATTAAAAAAAAAGAAAGCACAGATTGTTCATCCTTAATGTTTCATTATTACTTCTAATAGTGGCATTGTATTAACAGTTATTTTCTTCTTTCTGCAGATGGTGGACATGAAGCGTGTTGAAGGTGCAAAGAGCCGCGCAGCATTGACCTACTATATCCTGCAGAATGGCACACCATTGCTGGGCACTAGCACGGCGAAAATCCTCAACACTATAGACTCCCAGACCATGGCCTTAACACTGGGATACTTTGTGCAGCAGCAGGCAGAACGTATGTAACTCTCATTTTGAATCCAAGTATTTTTGTGTTTTGTGTTGCATGCAGGGGTACAGTACACCTGCATTATGCACTTATTTCAAATGTTTTAATAGGGCAAACTCTGGCCTTAATCACTTCAGTTACAAGCGCGATCTTGAGGACAGCACAGAAGGCAGTATCAGCAACAGTACCCCCCTGAGATAAATGGAATATTCAGTCTATTATGCATGTTCAATTCAACCAAAACAAATAGATATTATCAGAGTCAGCACATACTAAAGGGACCATGGAGGTAACACCAGCACACCTGCTGCTTGAGCAAACCTTCCCCATCAGGAGTGACCTAGTTAGAGTTCTCATTAGAGTTAGTTCACTGCACTACAGCTACAGCAAATAAATGAGCTTTTTGTACCTCACATGTTTGAATCAGTAAGGATGGTGTGCCTCCAAAATATACCCATTATTTAACAACACATACAAGAATGACAATAATAACTGAAGATGTCAAGTTAACATCATACAATAAAAATGCATGCCTGATATACAACTCCATTTCCTTCGTAACTTATCCTTTCCAAAAAATCTACAGTGCATACATGTACCGATGGCTTTCAAAACCAGAGTCATGTTCAGTTTTAAAAATGAGGAAGGCAGCTGTATCCGCTGCATGTATAGTAAGATTGTGTCTTGGTGTTTACACAGCTGTGGTAAAGAATCCCCCAAACAACCTGTGGATCATTGCAGCAGTGCTGGCTCCCATTGCTGTAGTCACTGTAATCATCATCATTATCACTGCAGTGCTGTGTCGGAAGAACAAGAACGACTTCAAATCCGACACCATGGCCAACATGCACCAGCGGGCCAAGGTAAGCACTTGAGTACAAATGTGCAATAGGGACAAGGAGTCTTGGAAATGTGTAGTATAAATGGAATAGAGATAATGAGGAACAATTGGAACTGCATTCGAATGGCATGCATGCTTCCTCTGAAGGAATATATCATGCGTGATTGAGCCACCTTGGGTCACCTCTAGTATTCTACTTTACAAGAAAACACCATTGAATAATACATAGAATTCTGTAACTGGAGTATACAGCTCACTTTATATGTTCTATATATAATACACAGAATGTGTCAGAAAACTTGCAAACGGTGTGAATTCTAATTATTAAATTACAGTAAACATTGCATTTTTGCATTCATACATTTTGAGGTTGTACTGAAAACCTATTTTTTTCACACAGGTTTTTTCAGCTTTTGATATTGTCCCTGATGTGCTTGCTGATCTCAACAATACATACTGATAATAATGGGATTTCTCTCAGCTCACATTTCCTTTATGGGTACAGAGAACCAAGAACAGTTTTAAGATTTTTAGCCTTGGTTGAATAAATTGCCGCTGGGATGTGCTTAAATGTAACACTTGTAATGGACTGTGACAGATGAAACGTTTTTCTTTGAGAAAAGGAATTCTTATGAAGGGTTATCTGAACTGAGAAACATCCAAATTCATCGCTGAATAAATTAAAAGGAAAAAAAAGTGTTACCACACTAGATTCAGAGCAGTTGGTAAAAGTATTAGACTTGCTTTCAGCGCAACACAACGTAGATCCTGCAATGCTGTCATTTTAATAAATGTTATATTGCAACACGAGTATATATATAATATTAAAGTAGTCCATGACCAGTAATGCATTATATACATATATATATATATATATATATATATATGGTAGGGATTACAGAGAGTGATGTTACCACAATATCCACATTTTCTTGACCATGGTATGTTCTGTATCATGGAAGAAGGTTTGATTTTCCCACACTGAAGATCTGCATGGCTGTGACCTTCTTCAAGAAACAATGAACATGGTACTGTAGCTCCGGTGTGTAGAAACTTGACATAAGAGACATGTTTATAATCATTTCTTTCTTTCAGTCTTTCTGCTTCCCTGCATTATCAACCTAAATGTAAAACTTCCTAGTCGCAGAGCAGACTGTCTGAACCTTTCCTCTGTGCTCTGACAATGATCCTCTCAGCCGCTTTCCCATCATGACCAATTATCCCAATAAAGTAGAGACCAATTAAAAAAGGACGATGACAGTAATAAAGGAAAAGTCCAACCTCATTTAAACTCTAAGACAGAAATGAGCTGAAACTGAAGCTAATAGACGCTCTCCTGTGACAGCAATTAAATGATTGTTGAAGAAAAATAAATGAGATAGGTAGAAGGAATGAGAGAGAGAGCATTATACTACATTAGAGACATTTATTTGCAGCCACTCTTGCCTATTCAGTATCTCTGACTACCAGTATCTCTGACAATCAAGAGGTTTACCCTTCATGGTTGGAAAAACAGTGGTTGATATGAACCAGTGGATAGAAAAAAAAACACTGTATGTATATTAAGAGATTCGGCTCACAGCACTGACGCTTGACAAGGAAGAATGGTATGATTAATCATGATGCAATGGAAAAGTCCAAGTGCATTCTGTCTAAAAGTGGAATTGCTGTCAGTGATGGGTCACTTTGAAATCAAAGGTGTAGCCCCATTTTCACAGCCTATAAGCCCATTGTATAGTACACAAGGATTTGCATGAAACAATGTGTCAAACACAACTCCAAACCTGTTCACCCAAAATAGAAGACACATCAACAATGTCTTTGACGATGGGATTCTGTAAACCTGCGCAATGACGGCAAAATGCTTGGTCTCTATAGATTACAAACAAGGACAGAATAACAGGAAGACCACTAGCACATTAAGCATGATTATGCACTGGTGTAATTTGTTCATACAATGTTTATACACCCGCAAAAAAAAACTGAATACGATTAATTTGCTTGTCAAGGAAACCATCTAAAATGCATTTGCAATACATTTCAGAGAAGCTGAACCACGATTAAGCATAACCGGATTGTATTATACGATGGCCTGGTGATTGGCCTCCCTGCTTCAGATATCTCTTTCATCTTATGATGCTGGTATCTACTGTACTGTGACGGTGATATTTCAATGTGACTGCTGCTTTCCACACTCAGTGTCTGGAGGCTGCGCATTCGATTGCATTGCAGAGCAGCCAATGCAGTGATGGAATATCACTCTGCCAGGCAGCATACTAATCAGTGAAGTGCTTGTAATTACTGCTTCAGGGGATTACTGCCGGCAAACACATAGAAAACAAGGTTCAATCTGCAGCACGTTTGCTTGCTGTAGATATAGTAGCATCCAACATGTTATACGAATAGCATTAATACAAGGTTAAATGGAAATATGTTAAACTCAGAAAAACAAAATGATGCCCAAAAAGCAGATTCGTGCCAAACCAGAAAATTATTATGTTGAGAACAATCCACAATTGGGCCACTTTTAATGCAATGATACAGCTCTGATGCTGTGGACTGTGTAATATATATATATATATATATATATATATATATATATATATATATATAAATTTTATAAAGCTTGTTTCAAGAAAGTCAATTTTTCTTGAAATACATTACATATAAATGATCCGATGCTGTGGTAGAAAACAGGGCCAGTGTATTGATCTTTCCCAGCCTGGCTGCAAAGAGGCAGTCATGTGTGACTGACTGAATGTTTATAGCAGTGTGCAAATGTGCACAGGCTCTCCAGAGAGATTTAAAACCATTTCTTGTCAAGATATCTATTATAGCATTCTCTTCTGTTTTATCATCTGCCACTGTGTTTGGCTACAAGGGAGCATTTCATCAGGATGTGATTTATTTTGCTCCTTGATTAATAGTCTTGTACATTATATTTAATGTTTTCTGTGCAACACATATTTAATTTTGAAGGAACTTATTTCAGTTACACCACTTTCCTGTGCCTTCAGATAAGCTGTCAGCTTTGATATTGTTTGTGTGCTATCGTGGGTCAAAGATGTGATATTTTCTTTACCACATTCATTAATGAATGACTTGGGTGACATTGGTATGCTTTAGATAGTTATTATAAAAAGCTGGCTGTGCAGGAGTGAACTTCATTTAGGAAAGTGCAAGGGCATACATTCTGTTAAACAGAAAGTTACCATTTGTTCTTTCTGAAGGGTTCTCTAGAGGAACGAACGTAGGGCGCTTTTTTTTTTTTTTTAAATTTAGTAATCGCCAATAATTTTATTATTTTCTTCCAATTTAGCATATCCAGTTATTTTTAGGATATGACTCGGGAGGGGCGAAGATGAACACATGCTGTCCTCCGAAGCGTGTACCATCAGCCGACCACTTTTTTTCACACTGCAGACTCACCGTGCAGCCACCTCAGAGCTACAGCGTCGGAGGACAATGCAGCTCTGGGCAGCTTACAGGCAAACCCGCAGGTGCCTGGCCAGACTACAGGGGTCGCTGGTGCACGGTGAGCCGAGGACACCCTGGCCGATCTAAACCCCGGGCGGCACTCAGCCAATTGTGCAACGCCACCTGGGAGCTCCCGTCCACTGTCAGCAGTGGAATAGCCTGGACTCGAACCGGCGACCTCCAGGCTATAGGGCACATCCTGCACTCCACTCGGAGTGCCTTTACCAGATGCGCCACTCGGGAGCCCCACGTAGGGCGGTTTTTGTCAGAATTCTGTCATGTGCATTCCAGTTCTGCAGATAGAGGCGATTTGTAATCATTCTTATCTTCTGCAGCCAGTGCAGGGGTTTGATTACGCTAAGCAACATCTTGGGCAGCAGGGTGGAGAAGAAGAAACCAGGCCTGTGACACAGGAAACAGGAGTTTTACCACTTCCTGTCAGAGATGCACCTCTGTCTCAAGAGAGAGGGATTTCACAGGATGGAAGTACTACAAAAACAACAATGACCAGTGAAATACGCAAAAGGTAAAACAACGTTCCTGAGTTTTTTTGTTTTGAGATAACCGATAAACAAAAGCTTTTTTTTTATGTTTTCCCTCTGCTTAGACAAAATCATTTGAACACATATAATGGCACTCAAAACATGGATAATAAAAATGCACAGTTGTAGTTTTCTAAGGTGTAATATGCACAATTTATCAACAAGCAGCATGGTCAGTTATCAGGGAATAAACACAAATATGAACATACAGAAAGAAGGGGTATAGATGGTTGAGTGCAGCAAAATAGTCATAAGCGTTTTTTGTATGCAGTACTATATCAGCTGTACCGTGGCTGTATTATAATAGTTTAAAGAAAATAAACAAGCTAAACAGCAACAATTTCATGACACTTTTTGGATTTTAAAGTGTCTGCAGTGTATTGCATTATTATGGAACTTGGACTTGTTTTTTTTCCCCCCCAAGCAACTAGATTCTACACAAACATGATCTACTAAATATAAAATCACCTAAGTAATGGAAAACAACAACACAGGGTTCCTGAAATGTTTTATATGAGTAACTCATGTTCAGTATTGCATTATTAACAAGCAGCTTGTCAATTTCAATACAAGAGTATGTAAGTGCTGAATAACAGTCACTGCATTTATTATGAGGAACCATAACTTGACATTCCATGAAATCTCTGTGTTAACTTAGTGGTAAGTCAACAATTGAGTGCAAGTTTTAAATCCGTATCATTTTCCAGACAAGGTTTGGTATTTATTAACTTGCCAGTTGCCATTTTTTTGTTGCCGTTTCTGCTGGTTAAAATTTGCACTCTTTCAGTTTCCCAGAAAGTGGTTGCAAAAGAAGGAAAAACAAATGGCGTATTTCAATGGAATGTGTCTTTTTATGTGGTTCATTTATCACTAGGCAACCAAGAGAATTTTCGTAGCTGTGCCAACCTCTTAAATATAGCAGCTCTATTTTCAAGTAGGGGAAATGTTTTTTTTTAAACCTGGTATTGGTCAAAAGTGGTGAGCAACAACATTAGACTGTGTCTGTTTAAAAAACACTTGATGACCGTGAAAACCATGAAGTGTTCTAAAATCTGATAAAACATTGTTTCAAAACACCTGGTGCTCTAGCCGAGATATCTCAGTAGAAAGCACAGCATTGTCAATCCATGTCCTTGCTCAGAGTGCATTAGAATGGTGTCATGTACAGAAAGGTCCTTAATACATCTTTATTATTATGACATGTTTGTTGTATTACTTGTTGGAGTGCCCATCACCTGTCATTGTTTCATAAATAGCTGTGTGTCTTGTAGTAGGCATGCTAGGTTTGCAATTTAGCACATTTTTCTTTCAGTTGTGCTTTGATACTGAGCTATACTGATATGTTCAATGTTTGGTTCGGTTTCTGGTACAGGCATCAGTTTTTATTAAACCAAGACGATTGAGATGTTCCTGAGGATGTTGTAGATGTGAATACTATGCGTAGTACCAGGGTGTGTTGTATATTTTCAAAGCATTTATTCTCAGTCCCCTGAGAAGCAAACAATATGAGTCGAAGAAACTAGGTCAGAATTAACAAGATTTCCAGTAAAATAAAACAAATTTAAGGACGCAGAGATGTGTGTGCCTAAGTTGTTTGTTGCTTGTTATATAACATTTCTTTCACAAAAAAGTGGCATCCTATGACTTAAAATTATTATTTAAAAAAAAAAAAATATGGGAGTTAGTTACAGATGAGTTAATATTTGAAAATATGCATGTTTCTAATTTAAATTCCTTTCTTTATTTTTCTTTTCATTCCATTGTTTGCATACTAGAAATACAAGAAATGTAATAATGTTGCCAGTGCTGGAGGCAGGGGTTGGCAACTTGTCAATACAGTGAATATGTCTAACACACACGCGCATGTAATTAATATAACCCGTTTTGTTTTGTTTTATAATGACCGACACCACTCGGTGTGGTGCTGACCCCTGGCTGGAGGGTTTATAGCCTTGGTTATAACTGATGCCATGTTTCCATCTGAATTTAGGACTGTGTTGAAAGAACTTTAAAACCAGCATGCCAAGATCAAAACCGTTTGAAAAATGTGGACTCTTGTCAGCCCTGTTAGGGTTGTGTCTCCTTGGCAAAACTTGCTCCCCCCTGCTCACCCTGATGAAGGAAGTTATTAACAGTATATTAAAGCAAAATTGAATAGTACTCAACTGAATTGATTTTTGTAACATAATAGGACATGTTTTTAAGAATACATCTTCACAGATGATTGCTGCGACCAGCTTTTTAGATAACAGCAGTGAAGGTCATGATCTGATAATTTAAGGTTGATGTTAATTGCCATTTAAAATGAATAGCAAGAAACCTGTTTGCATGCTGAATTTGAAGGCTCTCTTATCATTCAGGATGAATCTTTACACACCTACCGTCGATTGCATGGGCAAATATAAATGATTCAACCTTCAACATAGGCCTATTTGACATCTTCACAGGTAACAGAGTCCAGTCGGGAGCATTCAGGTTAATTTAATATTCATAATATTCACAATATCAATTAATATTATTGGATGTCCTGACCTGAACTGCCACATTATTAAAGGAAAGCGGAGTTCTGGGGTTTATTTTGGCATCTTCTGTGTGCAAGACCATATTGCCTAAACACTTTTGTATAGAAACCCTCACATTGCCTCACATACCGAGTCGAGTCTTACATAAACATTAAGCACTAAACCATCTTAACTGTTTATATTTTATTGGAATTGGAATTCAATTATATTATAAGCACAAAAGTTTTTTAGCTGTGAATTTTAATCAATATGCTCTTAAATATATTCAGTGTGAAGAGTTTTTGATGACATTTCCAATTTTGCTTGGTACAGGAAACTGTGTCCATTCACAGTCAGTAGCATTGCAATACATCAAAGACTGCACCCTACTGTAGTTCTATCAGCTGGAGACTGCACAGGTGCATTTTATACTGCCTGGGTTCATCCAAAGCTACAGGTTATTCAATCGATAGCAGGACTATGCTAGTTTACCCAGAGAAACTGATTGAGGCAGGGTTTGAAGGAGGTAGTGTTGCATGAGCTTTTAAATGACATGAAAAGACAGCATTGCTAAGGATTAAAGTATTTACAAAAGCTATTTTTTTCTTGAACCAATATCACTCAATTACTCGTTTTTGTTTTGCCAATGGTGCACCTCATTTTATTTCAATTTTAGCTTGTCTCCATAGTTGTCAAAGCCATCTTTGTCCAATTCAGTGCTCATTTATTTTTTTTAGAACAAACAGTTAAGTAAATCTGAAGCAATAGTCATTATTCATAGCGTTGCAAGATCTCTTTTCAGCGCAGTCTATGAAGGACAAGCTGTTCTCATCTGTGCGACTGGTTGTTAAACGTGGCACAATTGTCTTCCACCTGCCATGCTTGTTTTCAATAAACCTTTTAAGTTTGAATTCTGGTAATAAAGGAGGAAACCTTGAAATGGGGCTTATATGTAAATAACTTACAGTCTTTCTTGTTGCTATGGTTACTTGCAGCAGGTTGCCTAGCGAGAACTGTTCTGTCATCAGTAACGAATCAGGAAAGCCCAACACAGGCAGAATGTCTCCGCAGAAAATGACAACACAGCAGAAATTGACAAAGGAAGAGTCAAGGAAGAAAAATGGTGAGAAAGGAATTTTTCACCCTGTTTCTAAACAAGAACTCCAAGCCTAAAACAATGCAGTGCTTGACTTACGCCACATGGTATTTCAAATTATTTACTCACAGTATAAAGTATTAAGCCTTTTATATGAATGACATTTTATATAAATTATTCAATATATTTGAACATGAGTGTGGGATAGTACTCACATGCTTATAAATTAACCTGTTTTTTTTTTTATAAAGTAGGAGCCGATTCTGCAGAAATTGCAGCTTTTATTACTGTTTACAGTTGTCTTCAAACACTTACAGTGTCTTATCATGACCACACTGAACCTCTGTGCTAGTACAGTAAGAGAAGTGCTTGAATACTTTTCCATTAGCTTATTATGTTGCAAATCAATATTAACTGAGAAGTGCTAAAGAATGAACGATAGAATTGCAGTGGGGGTGCCTTTCAAGACTCAACATGAGCAAAAAGGCCAGCCCTCATTTGAAGCTTACACAAGCAAACATTCTGATGCAGAAAATGTGATTTCATACCTGTAAGCCTGCAAGTACTGGAAAATATTGAGCACAATAAAAATAAATAAAAATAAATAAATACATCAATAGGTCTATAATGCAATCTCCAAGAAAACCTTGAATTCAGCACTATTTCCTTCACAGTTCAATTAACTCTTTTGCTATTTTGTTATAACAGAGAATGTGTAGCAATAACAGTATATAAAACAGTTTATTTAAATTAATAGAAGTAGCTTATCTATCACATTTTGGTAACACAGGTTAATTGTCTCTAATTGCATAGTAATAACAATGAAATAACACAGTAATTACACATGATTGTGTAGTTACAATGGCCCACCATGATTAATTAGCTAGCATCTTTTATAATAGCACTGCATTTACATGTATTTTATGTATTTACAGTAGAATGCGATTACAATCTAAATACAGTGTGAAAGTGTTACCCACATTTCATCTATCTCATTGCAACCGAGAGATTCAACGATAAGCTACTCTCTGTAGTCATATTGCTTTTAATGCATGTATGGTAATTAATGAATTGCAAACTCCTCAGTTACAAATCTTGCTATTTACATATTGATCTGTATGGTACATTTTAAAAACTTGCATTGCTTTTTTCAGGTTTAAGATCCAAAAACATAATCAGTAGGAGTTTAAGTAAATATTTGAATCTAGCTCCATTCAAAGAACCTGGTACATGTGTATGGGTGACTGTTTACTGCCTACTGTCTATCTAAATAACTGAATCAGTTTCTTGGTTGAATTTCAAATGGGAACATCAGCACCCTACACACACAGAGACAGCAGTTACATGTAGCTGTATCTGAAAACGACTCTGGGTTTAAAACAGGTGGTGGATTATTCTCTGTTCTTTCCTCTGGTGCTAGAGAATCACTTTTAAATAATTTTCAGTGTGTTCCATCCTGACAGAATCATACTCTATTTCAGTTATAGATACATTAAATAAACATGATACAGGGATGAATACAAGACTCCTATTGCATAAGAGTTGCACCCATTCCAGGTTTTACTACTAGGTTGATTGATTAGCCACAGTGTATAGGTAGCAAGTGCATGTGTCTTATTAAACACATAGTAAAGCCAGGAATGGATCAAACTGCTACGGAATGGGGATCTTATTTCCACCCCTGAGATATATAGGACAACTGAAAGAGGTCCCCTTACTCTCTTGGGTCCAGCATTCCGGTATTGAAAGACATTGTCCGTCCTAACACCTGGGACTGACTGCAAAGTGATGGGACATGATATAGAAAACCAAAGGACTGTTGATTCAGACTAAAAGAACAATCATTTCAAAGTTGTTGTTTTTGTTTGCATGACTAACTTGGCAAGTTGCTTTATAACTTCCCCGGTAATAGTTTTTGCTTTGAAAACAGAATTATAAAAAATGTCTGGTTCCCCTAAGAATTGCACAGCAGGCTGTGAGCTATGCTTAGGCTAAATGTGCTTTGGCCTGAAGCCTAATCCTTTACTGCTGAAGACTTGGGTAAATACTTTGATAAACTACCCTGTCTGTATAATAGCATACATCTGTATAGCATGTACTGTAACAGTTTTTGCCAAAAACGAGAGACTCTGGATCCATGCCTGTTATTCCTATGAGTTGCAGCTGCTATAGCGCAGTATAGAGTCCCAAAGGAGATTCCATCTTGAGCCATTTGCATTATGCTTATTAACTACACATATTGGAGTATTAATTAACCTGGATGAATGAAAGATTTACAAATACAATACATAATATGAGGTGTGTTCATTATAGTGCAGGAATATGGAGGGTCCTGACTCATTTGCATTTAGATAAAATAGGGGAAATGACACTGTGGTATGTCATTATGAAAAGGTTGAGAATCTGTATTGTAACGAACAATTACGGAAGAATCTGAATTCTCTCATTCAGTATATATGTGTATATATGTATATATATATATATATATATATATATATATATATATATATATATATATATATATATATATATATATAAACAAACTGAAAAGGATTTACTGGATCTTCATATTCTTTACATTCAATCAAAATAATGTTTCAAAACAAACCATTTGCTTCAATAACTAACGCTCCTCAGTCCCAATGAGTGATGAAGAGGATGGTGCCGTTCTCTTTGACCGGGTGTCCCGATCTTCGCCAGATCCCTACGATACGTCTTCTGGGTCACTGCAGCTAATCGCTATCAAACCGCTGGCAGCGCCTCACAGCTACTTGCACCCAGACTCGGACAGGAGCCAGGACTCTGCCGTGATAAACGGAGAAGTAAGTATTGCACATATTGTAAGGGCCTGGGCCTTTCTGTTATTCTGGTGTACCAAACTCTGTTTGTTTCCCCTGGCGTCGTGATTGTCTAGAAACCCGACTTTTTAAATCTAAATAAAATGTATAAACTTTGTATTTATTGATACAGTACCATAGATAGATAGATAGATAGAAACATATATATGTAGACAGATAGATATATTTAAGTTTTTCTAAAACCAAATGAATTTTGACTTTCAAATAACAATATGTAGTACATTACTAACAAAAACAAGTATTAATGGGTGCTTAATGTAAAGTGTGACCATCGCATTAAGAATTCATTAAAGTCTGTAACGAATTCTGTCACAGATGTTTATGTGAGCTGACAAGCATTTGAAAGACTTTGCACATGCTGTTTGTTGAAGATTCAATATTTAAACACTGTGTTTAACTTCGTAGGTTAACAAAGCTTTGAAGCAAAAATCAGACATTGAGCACTACCGGAACAAAGTGAGACTCAAGGCGAAAAGGAAGGGGTACTATGACTTCCCAGCCTTGGATGGTAACAGCAAGTCCCTCCCTCAGAAACAGAGGCACGTATACGAGAAAGCACAACTTGAGCTTGGCAGAGCTTTGGACCCAGACGAAGACATGTCCTCCACTTACGTCAAGTCTAAAAACAGGTAAGACACTTTGGAATGTACTTGTTTTACCTTTAATGTAGCTTTAGGAACAGTTTCGAGATTTGAAACAAACCAACAGGGTTATTCAGAACAACTGGAAAATAAAAGGCAGATGTTATTACCAGTAGGATTTTTACTGACACTAAGGCAGCTCATTCTGCTGCTGCCAGTAGATGCACAAAACACATTCTTAATATAAGCACCGATTTCACTTTCTCTAAACTTAAAGTCAATAAAATGCAAGTTTCTTCAGCCCTGATGTTACTGGCAGCAGCTCCTAATGACAGCAGAATTTGTACTGGTAATAGGAAACCCCAAAAAGATCTTCTACTAATCACTCTGAAAATAAAAAACACTTTCCCTTACTGCAGACTTTAGAGTCGGTACTTTGCTAGAAATGGCTAGACCTCATATTAAGGTGCTTTTGTCTGATAAATGTGCCTCTCAAACCCTGCTCTTGTTGCTAATCCAGCCTCTGTACATTTCCCTTGCTATATTTTATTCATGTAATACCTTTAGAGATGAAAAATAACACTTGTTCTTTATTACTCTGGAGGCGACAGTTCTGCAGAGTGAATGTAAAAATATTTATAAATGCTTTACATTTTTGTATTGCAGAGATGCTTCTACAATACAAATATGTATTTTTTTCAGGAGTGTGAATCATTTCTACTTCAACATAATCAATATGCATATTTACTCTAACAGAAAAATGGCTAACACCATCTGTCAAAGTGACTGGATTCTTCTGCTATATAAGCCTTGCAGTGCTGAAAACATGCAGCAGAAATCAGTATAGAACTATAATGTCATCTTTCCTAGAATAATTGGAAAATTATAAGGGATGTATTTGTATTTTTTCAGGTGAGGCTCAGTCTTTTGATGGCCACTAGAGACCTTTCAAGGAACTATGAGGTTAATCAGAGTATGCTGTATTTTTGTATGGTTTAACTGTGATTGATTTACCACAAAAAACATCCCCTTCAATCTCAATGTGTACTAATATTAATCGGGCAGTGGGGCTAGGCTCAATGCAGCCAGCAGCTGACAGGTTTAAACAATATGCTTTCAGACAATCCCACATGAAGAGCCCTGCATACAGGAGCAGGCAGTCTCTAAACAGCCCAAGTCCAGGTGGAACCGAGATGGACCTTCTAGTGACGAGGGAGAGGCCCAGGCGTGGAATTCGAAACAGTGGATATGATGTGAGTCCTGGAACAGGTTGAGCGCCCCCTACTGACAGAGGACAATACTGAACATTAAAGACAACATTACTGTGTTACAATTTTTCTTCTCTATGTTGAGCTCACTTACTATAGTGCACATTATAGATAACCCTGGGGTGCAACTGTAATTACGGTGCCGCTAACCTTACATATCATCTTAAATAGGTTCCAAATAGAAAGAGACTGACATGATGTCTTTGGTATTGTAGGCAGCGTTAGCATTAAAAATGCATGCATGCTGTATTGATTTTAAATACATGAAAAACAAAAGCTTTTCTGTTAAGGGTTCATTTTAAATGACAGCTGAAAAAAGTGTAATTATTTCAATACATAGAAAAACGAAATGACCATAAATAAGGACGTCTTAGGAGCAAAAACAATTTGTTATTCGTGGTTATTTGCAATGTTTCTTCAGAAAAGCACCAGCAAATCCAGCTGTGTGAAAGTGTTATTGCTCAGGACCCAGAGGATTGCAGTGCCCACACTCTGGGTGTTCAGATACTGCAGGGGCTGATTTATGAAGCCGGTTCTAATAGGCCTCCTGTGGCTCTCCAGCACTGTGCATCCACAGTCACTGGGAAATAGGACTGATGTATCTTACCCATTTATCACTGCGAGAGAAGCACACACATCTTGGGTAATTTGCAGACAAGTTTAATTCTTTCTCTGTAATTGCCAGCCTCCCTCCAAAAGCTTTCTTCCTTTCCTTCGTTTCATATTCTATATCATTTCTTAAACTGAATATTGTACAGGAAGAGGCTGAAAAAGATCTTAATGCACCAGTAATAAAGCATTGTACTGGTTGAATTGCTGCAATCTCTCATCTGAAAAACATCTTTCTATCCTGACTGCTGTTTCAAAGGGTTTCTGGATGTTTGGCAGATTATTTATCTTCTGAAATCCGTACAGTGTATTTTACAGTTTCCATGTGGGTTTTTTTTTGTGAAGATGACAACTTATTTGGGCTATTATGCAATGCTTGGTAGGATAACAATGTGACATTTAAAACTGAGCTTTGCACCTGTTGTTAAATCCCATTCAGAGACGAAAATCAATTAAGCGTAGTTCATCTGTAATCACAGATCTTTTCAAGTGTCACTTAAGTGTATTCATTGCAGCCCTGAGCATGATGAACTTGATAATGAATATTGTCTTTTAAAGCAACATTTTAGTGCTGTTACTGCAATAGGTGTCTCTTACGACAGTTATGTAATCTACTTTACTGTAGCGATTGTAATGTGTACTGCACAACAATGTGTCTGGATGTGTTAATAATAATAATAATAATAATAATAATAATAATAATAATAATAATAATGGTTAATGAAATATTTTCTTTTTTGTTTCTAATCAGACAGAGCCAGAGCTTATAGAAGAAACCAATGTGGACCATGTTGCTGGGCCTAGAGGTTACACCCGGGGTCGTCAGGTCAAGGGTCACTCTGAAACGTCCACACTTAGTTCCCAGCCTTCCATTGATGAAGTCCGGCAGCAAATGCATCTGCTTCTGGAGGAAGCATTTAGTCTGGCCTCTGCTGGTCAAGCAACAACAAACAGGCAGCAGGGACAATACAACCCCGTCCAGCAGCTGCCCTTTTCAGAGGTAGTGACCAGTGCACCTGGAACGATGAACCGACCCAGGGGAGCGGTCCAGTGGGTCCCTGCATATAACTCTGATTTATACCAGTACAGTTTGCCAAGACCTGTAAGTTTCTATTACATTGTCTTTCATGCATTGCCCATTACATGTGCTTTAGAAATTGAGATTGCTTTGCATTGGAATTATATCTGATTCTATCATAATACAGGGCTGTTTGGGCTTAAGAGCAAACAAGATACTGCTGTTTTAAAAGAGCCAAGCTCCATTAGTGAGGTAGTACTAGATAGTGCATTGATTTAGTCATAAAATGAAACAGGAAAATTGTGCAAAACTGGGTGCAAAACCTCAAATGGTGCAAATGGTACAAACAGCATAAATGAAATTCTGATATGGTGGATTAGCACAAATAAACTGACCCAAATATAAGTGGCTTTCAGTATTACCTGGTGTGGATTTTATCTTCTCTTGTCTGCTTAATGCTGTGTATTCAGTATTTTTATGAGCAGTCAAATCTTTTATTAGGATACAGATATATACTGTGCATCTGGCAATATACAGGATGATATGCAGGCTTGATATACAGGGATGGCAGAAAAGGCTTACACTGGCAGCATTGCATAGAATATAACCTGGGTCTTATAAAAAAGGAGCGATCAAAGCATTTGTCATATAAAAGCTACTACTACAAATTCATGCAATGATTCCTTAGTATTTTTAATGTTTATATATCTTTATAAAACATTGACTTTGTTTAAGATTGTTATCATGGCATCATACCCAATGTGCCCTGTAGTCAATTCTTAAATTCATAGATAGCAGTTTGTAAATTTAGCTGTACGTGGAGGTTTATATATTAATAAAAACTAACCAATCAATGCCTGCATTTGTAAAACCATCACCAGTCTTGCTTTCAAATGAGCAAGGAAACGAATGGGCTGGTCTGAGTCAGTTTATTAAATCAGATTCAAGCTCTTCCATTACAAAAGCTTCCTATAGTAAAAGCATAACAAAGTGTGATAGTAACGCATAGGTAAGCACTGTAATGTCCAGAGAGGAATGGTAAAGCATATTAAAAAATATAACAAACCATGGTTAACTATGGTAAATGCACAGCATGGGAAAGGCATGAGAAAACTGCAAACATACCATGGTAAACTTTTCTAAGGGTTTAGGGCAACTGTGTCACTTTCAGATCTGTACGTGTGTGCATGGTTGTTGCGTAATATATCGTACAGCTCTGAAGTCTCTGAGCAACAGCTGTCTTTGTTTTCAGGCCTTCAGGTTCTCCCAGCTTCCTGACATGGCTATGGGATCCCCCCCACCCCCTTTACCTCCCCGAAGCGGTCCTGCAGCCGTCACTTCCCTCCAACGGTAACGTAATGCACAGACTCTACTCACTACCATACAAAGTCGCGTGTTCCGGTAATTCTTTACAGCTCTGACATACATTCGTCCGGACAGGGGAAAGCACTGCGCTGGCAAACATGTCAATTACATTGTGTATCTGCAGAGGGTTCATTGCAAATGATGCTGCTGTATGTGCTGCAGTGTTAACTGTGAATTCTAGAAAGGACCAAAGGTGGGGTGGTTTCTGCTGTGATATGCTCTGGCTGTTTACTGTGCAAGTATATTTTATTAAAAACAATATGGTAACCTGTTCCATTTCAGGACAGCACAAGCTGAATATGCCCATAATTGCTCTGTTTATGCTGACACCTGGATCTTAGAATAAAATGCTGTAAATTATAATTTCACATGCTAGTTTTATCATGTGTTATGCGTTGTGCGCCCCCTTGTGGGTAATGATGTGTATGACACAAACTTATATATTATTTGTTTTTACCCCATCAGATCTACTTCAGATATCGAAACTAAGACAAGGACTTCCGAACCCATTGGCCCAGAACATCAGAACCAGCATGACGCCGCCCCTTTTGTGCCAGTCACGAGAGCATCGGTTTCCACAGCTTCTGTGGATCAGCCTGTCTCTAATTACTCAGGTGAGTGAAATACCTCCCCTCCCTATAACCTTATTTGGAGTCTTAAAATTCCTTTGCTCATCGTTTTATTGTCTTAGTGAAAGTCCTAAATATAATGAAATGTAAAGAATGGAAACAGGATAATGTAGACATGTTTTTTTTTTTTTTTTATGTTCTGGACCAGTCAAAATATGTCAGTGAAGAAGACGTGTTAAATCAGAGCTTCGCAACAGTTGCGTATTTTGCAACAGAACAGACACATTTTTATAGGGCCTTTCATTCCTGCTTCCATGACTGTAGCAAAAACAAGCAGGATTAGGCTGTTTCATGGGAATGCAGATTGTTTACCAAGGGGCAGTAAACTGGAAACTTCCTGTCCGTTTGTGTGTTTCCAATCTTTCTATTAGGAAACCCAGCACCAGCAGTTTATGCCATACCAGCAAACCAGCCTGGGTACTCAGGCTACTTCATCCCAACTCCCCCCACCCCCTATAGGAGCCAGACCTGGATGCCATACCCAGCCGAAGTGAATGTGCCGAGCCAGTGGGCTGAAGCTGTAAGAAATGATTTCCCTTTTATAAAATAACCTTTGGTGGGGGCTGCCTGATACAAAAAGAGACATTTTCATGAACTGTAGATTAAATCTTTTCAGTTCATTGTAACACAGTGTATGCTTACATTAAGTTCTATGCTTGCATTTTTATTTTTGTGCAAATTTTATGTTATTTCGTTGAAATCCAGATTTGACGTTGCCTTTAAGAGCCTTACCGCAATAACAATACTGGGCCACCAGGAGTAAACACAATTCTAAGTAAATGTAACTCTTAAAGGGGAAGAGATTTAGCCATATTAGAAAGATTTTGATGTCCTGATTTTACATAGTTTTTTTTTTATTTTTATATATATATAGGTTCCCTTACCAGGGTATGTGGAAGCTTATCCCCACTCCTGTTACCAACAAAACAGCCAGGCCTCATCCCTTGACCAAGCGCCGACCCCTTCAACCACAGCTTCCCAGCAGAGCCTGACTGAGAACGATACGTCCGACGCCTCGCTCACCAACATCTCCACGGCAGCTCTAGTCAAGGCAATACGAGAAGAGGTGGCCAAACTAGCAAAGAAGCAGACTGACATGTTTGAATTCCAGGTCTAGTGGCTTTAGCATTAATAGCAACAGTTACAAACGACGAAGTGGAGACAAACATGCAGCATCTTGATGGATTCTTGCCTTGACTAAAACCATAACCTGGGAAAAGCAAGACATTCAGCTTTCCTGTTTGATGAAGATTTAAACAGTGACAACCACTTGATTTGGTCATTTTTTTTTTCTTTTTTTTTTTTTTTTTTTTTTTACAATTGAGTGTTCCTAGAGAAATCAGATTAAATTTTTTTTTAAAACACACTTTACAGACGTAAATTACTTTTCAGTTTTTGTGTTTCTGGTATTCAATTTTTAAAATGCCATCTGCTGCTACTGTAATTACAGACAATAGCAGGATCTTCATCAACAGACGTGTCTTGCACACCCACAAGCAGTTGTCTAGTGCTGTATTTAATTAGCTTATGCAGAACTTACTAAAGGCCGTAAGAGCATACACAAATTATTTCAGTTCTGTGGAGCTTTCAGCTGTAGATAGAGGCTGCATCCTACAATGTGAATATTTCAAAATGTTTTCTTTTATAAAAAAAAGTAGACATTCTAAATGAAGGTTATTAAAATGTGAAGTGTACAGTGTGTAAATTATAAGACCAAATATTTCAATAAGATCCAATGTGTGATAGTATACAAATGTGAATATTTCAATTCCATTGCAATTAAAATGTAAGTCGCCCTGGATAAGGGCGTCTGCTAAGAAATAAATAATATACATATATATATATATATATATATATATATATATATATATATATATATATAATATATATATATATATATAGAGAGAGAGAGAGAGAGAGAGAGAGAGAGAGAGAGAGAGAGAGAGAGAGAGAGAGAGAGAGAGAGAGAGAGAGAGAGTATATAGAGAATATATATAGAGAGTATATATATACAGTATATATATATATAGAGAGAGTATATATATATATATATATATATATATATATATATATATATATATATATATATATATATATATATACACACACACAGAGTATACATTATTCTGCAGCTGTATGACTGACGTAACAGATTCAGGAAATGCTGCACTACACAGATTGCCAAATCAGCAATTTCTTTAGATACTTCAGTAAATGTGATGCAATTTAGTATGCGTTTCAGGAACCAGTTGATGTAAAATACTGTAGAATCATTTCAGAACAATCTGGTTTGAGAAAATAATATTTAGAGGAAAGTCAGTATCTCGGCAGTCCATTCATAAAAGGAGAATAGTTTACTGTGATATAAAAGTATGAGGTGAAATAACACAAACAACACATAGATAGCTGAATGAAGAGTTGTGGCTGTTTAAATGCCAGTGCCTTGGTCAGTGTTTAATTTAAGGCACAATGATAAAGCTCAGTTCTGCCACAAAGAGAAGAAACATTTAAAGGATTAATAAATACAATGCAGTTACAGTACACCAGATCTAGTCTATTTGCCTCATTATAGCCCACAGCTTAGAGCATGAAGCAGGTGTGTTGTATGTCTTACAGTGGTCAGTTTGTTGATATGATATGCATCATCCATCAAAATGTTTCATTTTCAATATGCAGTGTACACACACACACACACACACACACACAGAGTCTATATGTTTCCATTGATTTAGCAAAGTACTGTCTTTGTTTACAGTATTTGGTGTGTTCTTTGGCCTTTACTGGATTGCATGGTACTGTGGTTGTAGCGCTGTGGAAAAGGGGGAAACGAATGTGAACTGTTTTAAAGAGACATATGGAGTTGTCTTAGCTTTCACATTTTAAACTGTGACACTTCTGTGACTGTCCCAAATTGAAAACCCCTGAAAGGTTTCAAAGGGATTACAGCTTGGTCACACTGAGTAAGTACAGCTGCAAAATGAGTTGGTGGTGGTATTTGGTGGTGGTGGTGGGGGGGGGGGGGGGGGGGCTGATAATAAACCCTATTTTGAAGCTGGCGCAAATACAAAGACACATTTTCTGAGAGGAATTACCCATTTGTAAACAGATACTTATAAGGAGCAGCTTAGTTGCAGGGACAGGAAGTTAAACTACTGTTCTGAGGAGTTTTGTACTAGTTTCTTACCATTCGAAATCTGTTATTCCTTTTTGAAAAGCTGCCTAGGGACCAAATCGGGTGAATTCGCTAGATTATAAATAGATCTCGGGAACAGACTAGCACTTGCACAAGTTACATATTGCAAGGTGGAGTAAAAGCCAAACAAATGAACCCCTTTCATGCTCATTCATGCGTCAGAGAAGCAGTCTTGCTGTTGTAACTGCATTTCACTAGAGGGTTTTGATCTAGATGAACCAGTGCCAAATCTAAATTGTTTCTACATTCCTATCAAGTATTCTCGTCCGTGTGCAAAGAATAGCAAACCGCATCATTGTTATCTCCATTTAATCAAAATTCATAGCAGAGCCATTGAACTTTAGTATTAAATCTATCATAATGTATGTGTTTAAAAATACGTATTTTACAGTAATTGGCATGCATTTTTTTAAAGGATGCTTTGATGCATGCAACTGCATAGACTACAAAACAAAAGGGCTTTTTGTATGTGTTTTTAACATTGGACAGTTCTTTCATTTTTCATTGAACTGATGGAGGTATTGGATATTCAAGTGAAACTTCCTTTAAATAGTTTATTCAGATTACAGATCGTGAATGTTGATTGACATGCTTTGTAAATGATTGTAGTTCATAACTGAAATGATTTGAATGCCTTTTAATCTCTAAAGCTAGATTCATAAATCTTTTGACATACTGGTATATCTGATTTCAATGATCTTTCAAATGAGAACCAACACAATAAAACTTCTGCCAAATAAGAAACTAAATGTCATTGAGATCTATTTAATAATACCAGTAATACAAACAAACAGTCATCCTAGGTGAAATAACAATATTCCAACAATATTCCAATACTGTCCAAATACACATTTGACATAAGGTTCTTTGTGAAACACTCATGTATCTAGAAAACAACTAAATTGAATGGTTGCCTTACTATAATGGGATATATATATATATATATATATATATATATATATATATATATATATATATATATATATATATATATATATATATATGGCAGCTGGCTCTTTGAGCTAATATATATATATATA
Organism: Acipenser ruthenus; assembly: GCF_902713425.1. Lineage (NCBI taxonomy): Eukaryota > Metazoa > Chordata > Actinopteri > Acipenseriformes > Acipenseridae > Acipenser > Acipenser ruthenus. The sequence goes on from NC_081216.1 coordinate 26,256,799, forward strand.
TATATATATATATATATATATATATATATATATATATATATGGTAAGATAATGACTACACTGTTTTTTTTCTTCTTCAAGTATAGTATTTTCCATTCCAAGTGTTTGTTCTCATCCAGAGTTATGCAGCTTTTTTAAAATGACATTGTAAAATAAGCTGTATGTAAATATGATGGGGGAAGGAAAGGGATTCGTGAAATGCTCTTTATAATTTGTGTAGTTTTGAGATCCCTAACATGATAATGGCTTTAGTTCAGAATGGCTCAGATCAAGATTTTAGTAAAAAGGCCAGCATATAAAAATATTATACTTTAATTAGCGTTGAATTGTTTTAATGTTTTAAAATGTTATTTACTTTGCAATTTGCATATCGCCAAACATACATGACAGTATCCTTACAAAATGTAGCAAACAGAATTGTGTTACTGGATAGTAATTGATCAGTTATTTCATTTACACAGAATGTCCGTTAAGCATTGCAGTGCTGCATTATAAACAAATGAAATTGAATTTGAAAATGTGATTATTTTAAAAAAAAAAGGGGGGGGGGGATTTTAATTGTGTTAATCGACAGAGTGTAATAAAAGATTGTTGTTCAGCGATTGCTTTGAGGATGATGATTTATTTTTCAATGTTTTCAAATCCCTTCAAACTTGCACATTATGTGATCGTTTCATAGACATTATACTATCTTCAGATACGGTATGTTAACTAGTATGTGTGTAACAACAAAATGACATTTTATTATTTTATTATTGGTGCCACCTAGTGGTACTAATGAGAAATAGCACCAGGAGAGAGGAGCGCATCATCTGCACTCGATACTCTACAAACCTAATGTCAATGAACAACCAAAGTCATGAAAGCCAAGCACAGGTCTCACCCAGGGCTGCGTTGTAGAACACAAGGCTGCTGACAGTCTGCCTGTTGAAAACGCCCAGTGATGCTATTTATATCAAATTTTGCGAATACGGCACAATATCTTGAAACAATATCATCACATTATCTAACTAATGTTTAAAATGGTTTAATATGTTTTATTACAGAACATTCCATGTTATACCTAACTGGTACAAAAACTATGTATTATGTACAAAGTCTTAAGAGACAAGAACAGCACTTTTCAAAAAGACTGACTGAATGTGAAGAGCCAAGCTGGATCACAGCAGTGGTTATGGGTTCGTCTTCTCCCGGTCTTTCCGTAGTTCTTGCATCTTTTCATCTTTTAATGTCTTCAAGAATACATCTGTTGAAAACAATAACACATGCAGTTTACAAGTGCAGGTGTGGCACGAACTGCTGCCCAGGGCTTCAAATGTGCTTCATTTTACAATGTTTTCTTTATTTGTATTGTATTATCATTTAGTAACTTAGTTTAGAAACATTTACTAATATATGATTACCTGCCACCTTTGTAACATATTATGGTGGTGTATTTATTATTATATTTTTAAAAAAATATATAATCGAGTTTATATATCATTTTATGTTAGTATATATTTAATACAAAAAGATGACACCTTACATCTTCTCGAGTCGAATCCTCCCCCGACAAGCTTGAGCAACTCGATTTCCTTCAGCCGAATAGCCAGCTCACAAATCTCGTCTAGTTCACTCCAGGCGACGCTGGCCCCTGGTGGAGGGCAAAAGAACTGCAGTGGCTCGTATCTCAGCTCCGCCAAACCCAGGGGCCAGGGGTCGCTAACTATAAGAGGCTGACTTGTATAAGAACTTTGACAAAAGAACAATTTCGCCCAGACATCGACGTCGTTAGTGTCGTTGTCATACAGAGATGGAAAATATGGACGATCCTTACTGGTCATGTTGCGGTCTGTCACTATTCGTCAGATTGGCTGGCGATCGCTTCTCAAAAATGATTATGTTCAAGTTTGAAATGATGCACCTGGAGACATTGGAACCTGAACGTTCTGTAGAATTAGATTTTAGAGAATGACTGACATTAGATTTGTTCTGTTCGCAGAAAAAGATACGCACTGTTGGCTTCTTCAAATACTATTGTTTTAGGACACTGTATATATTTTTGGTAATTACTCCTAACTCGTACATTCAGATTTATCAATAGTATTCAATCTGTAAATTGCAATCATTATGTATAGTAAAAGTAAATAAGTCATCTGCGTGCCAGACAATGTAACACTGTACTTAGCAGCCGTAAAAAAAGGGATTAGTGGAATCAAACGAAGCGCCATTCTGCAATAGGAGTTCAAACAGCGTTATTCATTCATTGGGGACAATCTATCTCCGAAATCACAAGGGAAGTTCAGTTACCAAGGCACCAGCAATACACCAAACCATTCACCACACTGCGCCTGCAGTAACGGTAAGACACGCAACACAATATTCTAATATATTTTATTGCTATTAATTTGTTTTCGAAAAGATCGTTCATTTTTCAAAGTGGTTACAGCGTCGATGCTTCTGTGGAAAGCTTTTGTTGAGTAATGAGATTAGAGGAGATATCAGGTCTTTGTGTTTATGTACTACTACTACTACTACTACTACTACTAATAATAATAATTGTTAATATAAGTAGTATTTCTTTCTTTATTACTTTATTTCTTGTTACAAAATATCACAGTACAAAATAACGCATTGTAAAGTATCACATTTCAGAATATCGCATTGCAGCAGTTGCAAAGTACAATAAAATAGGTAGCAAAATATGAAATTCAAATAAGACCAAAAAATAGAGAATGCAAAATAATTACTGAGCGAGTTCGACAAAGAGCAGTTAACTTCTATTAAAAATATTTGCTTTTTTAAAATAAGTAAAGTCTAGTATGAGCTCGTAGTAAGCACGATGAATGGCTGAGAATGATTTCAAATAAGAGCAATTACAAAAAACGTGAATACAGATACCTTTAAGAGTAAAGTCAAATACAGGGAGTGGTTATAATTAAGAGCAGTAGTAGAATACAGCAAGGTATCTAGCAGTTCAGTGCAAGTACAAGCTGATGCAAGTACTGCTACAATTGGGTGCCATATAGTCCAGTATAGTCGAGAGTTGAGAGGTTTACAGATGCTGTCTAAGCAGGTCTTGAGGAGGCGCCGGAAGGTGGTCAGCGACTGAGCAGTCCTGTGTGATATCCGTGGGTAGGTCATTCCAGCACTGAGGGGCAAGGGTGGAGAATCCTTATGCGTATACACAACAACTTTATCAAACTTTGCTTTATGTTGAAACGAAGTAAAATGAAGCCATTGGAGTAATTTTTACACAGGTAAAGAAAACAAAACTTTGTTTTGGAAATGTTCTATTTATTTAAAAAAAAATTGAAACTATATATAAGTTAGTTTTTTGTTTAGTTGTTGTTTTTAAGTTATACTGACGGCATTCGTGCTCATGATGTATAAACGCATATGTATTGCTACGTGGGGTTAAATAAGGCACCTTACTTAAATAAAATGAAGTTCAAACTAACGGTTTCTTCAACAGGGTCTCTACTTGAATAAGCTCAGCTGGGTTTCTTGCGCACGCCTGGGGATTTTAAGAATATCCCGAGACTGAAAAGGACGCTACTCGGTTTCCATGGGAACGAGCAAGTCGAAAAATGCTAAAGCTGCTTGTATTTTGTCTGCTATTTCACTCATACTCCACACAAGGTAATAGTTAGTCTCACTGTATGTGGTAATTGTTGCATGGGATACAAGTAGGACGCTGTAACTACACAACAGGCCAAAAGTTGTGCGATGAGCCTATGTAATTAACACATTTTGCTTCATAAAGTCGAATGAAACCTAATGAATAATGTTATGTTAACATATTGAATTACATACCGCTTTGTAGTTCTGTCGTGTCACGTGTGTGTATTTGTGTCGTGTTATTGTGACCAAATACTGTGAAACGACGTTCAATACAATAATATCAAAGTGGAATGCTCAAATAAATAATTACTACTGTATGCTGCAAGCGTTTTTTTTTTTTTTTACTATAATGTTACTATGGAAAGGCTGCTCTTGGATAGGTAGGCCCAGGTTGCCTGCTCTTTTTGAATTCTGCTTGTTGTAAGGGATACTACTTCACAAGCTATTTGGAGTAAAACTTCAGCAGGTTAATATAAAATACTATACAGTACCTTCTCCAGGCATCACCCTGGGCCTATTAGGTAGTTGACAAGCAATTGAGCTTAATATTGTGTTGATAATTAGTTGATGAGGTGTATATAATAAGCTAACATAACACACATGGGAATTCATAGAAGGGATTTTCTAGTGAAATAAAATGTTTGAGATCGTGTAGCCTTGTACAGGTGACACTACGGACTTAGGGAACAGAGAAATGCTGTACTTGTATGTATATATATAATCTTTATATTTATGATCTTATGCCCTTTGTGGTTAAATATTTCAATAAATACAAAGATCTGACTCAGTGCATCTTGTAGGAACACAACTGTTAGCAGAGAGAAGCTCCCACCATTTTTATTTTTTATCATGCATAAGCAATATAAAAAATTGGTATGAGTTATCACTACCAAATAATATGTATATTATATTTTCAACAGAGAGATTTTCTACAACACAATACATTTCTCTGATTTGTTTTTGATGTGTTCTTTTTTCAGGACAGACACTGTGTTTAAGCACTGCAGTAGATTGTGGCAATGAGACAACAAGAGCTACTGTATCCTTTTACCTGCCTTTGGATTCTGCAGATTGCCAGGCATGTGCAGAGGTACTTCACAGTTTCTTCATGTTAGCCTTTGGCATTGCTTCTGAGTCAGGATTAGTGTTACTGTGTTTCGATCTGTTGCTGATATACTTAGATACATAAAGAAGACCCCGAGTTTGGCTTATGGATTTATGTTTTTCTGTTTGCAGCACCCTCCTACTGACCCTGAGAGTAATCATCAGGTTAAAGAGACACAGGCCTCCGGTAAGGTTTTCAGAATGAGTTCTATAGGAATTATATGTGTGCTTCCAAACCAGTAAATAAAACTGGATTACATAATAACAATAAACAATATATTCATATACTTACATGCTATACATTAAAAATGATTTTATGTAAGAGTTAATGGAGGTTATCTTTTCTTTTCAAAGGAAAATTATGTGGATATGTTACACAATGCAATATTTTCAATGGAAGCCATGCCCTCTGTACCGCGGTTCACAATGAAACCAGCAACTTTGACCTGACGAGCTGTGTGTGCTGTGCTGGCACAAACTGTGCTTTTCTTCTAAAAACATTTCTGCCGGTATGTTAAGATATGTTAAGTTTGTTATATTTTATTTTTCCTGGAATGATTGTGAATGAAAAATTGGTCATTCTCGTCTGGTTTCACCCACAACAAATAGCACTAATAACCTTGAACAGCCTACTGTTAAATTAATGATAATCGGGGGGAGAGGGGGCTGTAAAGCCAGCCAATAGTGTAAACATTTATATATTTTTGTTCTTTCAATAATTACAATGAATGTATTATTTTCTGAAACTATATTATGCAATGTAATATCATACACATAAAGTTACATGTGTATTTGAATGGTTCAGGCCCTGGGGAAATACTTGCAGGGTTTCTATACTGCTGCGCTGCACACTAACACTGCACTGTGGGTAGGTTCTATATTTGACTTTCTTTCAGTGCCTGTGGGTAGGCATGTTTATCTAAGTGTTCACTTTCCTGTATGTCACATAAAGCACTGGGGAGTTGCATTTAACTCTACGTGTATTTCCATTATACTCTTTTCCCCCCTTAATTATTCCTTGGTTAGCTTGAGCTATCTGAATAGCTTTTTAAAATGATATTTAAAAACATACAGTATATAGTACCAAGTATGACCATGCATGCAGGGTTTTACTCTTACTTTAATTTAGTAGACTTTCAAGCTGACAAGCAGTAATTTAATTAACTTTAACTGAAACCAGCTGTATCTGAAACCACAGCCACAACCCCCCTCCAAAAAATCAATAGCCTTCTGCTGTAACTGCAGACCAGAACAGGGATTTCGCAGGAAGAAAGCTATTAAACCATTGGGTGGAAACCAGTCTGCAATGTGATGAAAGAAACCGTATTGCATTGTATGTAAGAAATAATAGTGCTTCTAAATGCATCACACTTGTCATCGTGCCATACTGTAAGAGCCTTTTCAAGCTGTGATAGTGTAATAGCAGGGCAGGGCTTCTTGGCTAAACTAAGGCTTTGTCATTGCCAGCAACGTTTCAGTATTTATTACAATCAGTTGTTTCTGTTCCTTTGTAAGTGGTGTGCTGTGACCTCATAACTAATGATGATAATTTAAAAAGGTGTACGATTTCATGTAATATCACATTTACATTTGCAAAGCATTTCTTATACTAAGACTGCAGTGCTGTTATTTTGAAACGACAGAGAAACACTGTTTCTGTATAGCTTCTGTTTTTGAAAACCATTCACAAAACTTTAAGGAATGTTTTTTCTTTCCATTGATAGGAAATGCAGAGACTGAGGAAATGCAAGACATTTTTGAAAAAAGGTACAGAAAATACATGTTATATAACCCTGGAGGCACGTGGTAATCAAGGACAGAATGACCGTTTAGTATCACTCATAAGGAAAACCTCGCTTTATCTCATATCTGAATTGTCACTTTTATCTGCTGGGCTGGGATAGACATCTCTGACGATCTCTGTTCTGGTCTTGAGGATGCATGCAATCCTGATTCACTCATTACTGGTAGACTACACACTGATGCAATGTATTATGGTGCTATTGTATCACAGCCCTGTTGTTGTCTTTATTGCCCTCTAGTGGAGAAAACATTTGGTTTGGCTTGTTTATTACTGGTACTTTTTTAGAGCTTGCAATAGGTAGGATTTGCATACTTTTTACATACAATTTTATTTATTAGATAGTAAAAAAAAAAAAAAAAATAGCACAGTAGTTATCAAATAATAATTCATTTAGCAAAAGCAGACCAGAGAAAATCACTATAAATATATTACTTCTTTATCATATCAGTATTTATTAAAAAAAACTTTCCAGCTTCACCTCAAGCTCTTTTTTTTATCTACAGTACAAGACTCAAGTCCCTTTCTACTGGAATGTAACTAAATTAATCACATTTTGTATAGGAAAACATGTTAAAGGGAATACTGTCAAATGTAGACTGTGCAATTACTAATGCATTTCTACTATTGAAATAGTTCTCTTCAGATGTCACATTACTTTAAAATATTTAAAACTATATTAAGAATTGTTTGTGTTATTTAATTTGTTCACATACAGCATACATATGATGAGGTAAGAATGTTGCTATGAGTAGAGAAGCTTGAATTTATAATGTGATTACTTGCAGACTCATGAAATACTGGAGAGGATATTAAAAGAAATAGGTCAGATAAATAAACCAAAAAATCAAAGACTTGGCAATAAAGGTCTGATCATATACAGGTATGTAAAAGACACAGTAGTGTAACTGACTTAAATTAAGTTTTTTCAACAAAATTTAGTAATGTTGTGGTATTAAAATGAACAAATAAGGGATTAAGCAATTATTGGTTAAAATTGCACTAAATGATCAAATGCTGCATCAGTTTAATGTTTTATTTTCATGTTGTTTTCAGGCATAGTACAGAATTCTAGACGGAGAATCCGCAGGGCTACATTACAGTCTAAACTTTCCAGTCTCCATGACCTTATATATACAGAGGGAGACACTGTGACAAACACACCAACAGTTCAAGATATGTACCTGACGACCAGCTCATTATCACAGCACACCAGCATTCTTCAAGAATTAGAGGGCTTTGGGGAATCGGATTACAACACAGGGAACACTGGAACATCAAGACAAACAGATAACCCACAAATGTACACTCTGGAAACCAATAGTAATAATGTTGAGCCATCTCATAATATTGCCTATATGACATCCCAGCGGTCACTTGCTGTAAAATCTGAACCTTCTCTAACAGACGGGGTGGCCCGACCAGCACAGAGTCTTAAAGCCCTACCTTTTTCCCTTTTCTACACTGTTTCTGTTTTTTTTGAAAATGAGGTACCAGCGGATGGTTTGGAACACCTGTCAACAACAGCGGGAAACACTGTGACAAAAACACCTGTATCCCCAGATACATACATGTCACCCACCTCAATATTGCTGTATCCCAACATTGCTCAGGAATCTGTTGGGTTGGGAGACACTGACATGTCTCTGCAAATGCATACCCCAAAAATATCTTCTCAATCTGCAAGTATTTTTAGCCTTTCTTTGGATGAAAGTACCAATATTGCCTCTTCTGATAAATATTTGAACTTCAGAGTTTCTGACATTGAAGTCTTGATGCCTGCTCAGTCTAACATTGTGGATTACCCTATTACTGCATCTCCGTCTGTAGAAATAGAATCAAGCTTACTTCAAATAACAGGTGAAAGCATGCTGTCCTTTGCAGTGAGAGAATCAAACCATCACTCATCTATGGAAGCCAACAGTGATAAACTGAACAGTGTGTCATCTATCCCCTCTGTCAGATCAGTTCTGGATTATTATGATAGTATGGCTGCAGTTTACTCTGCTTATTCAGATATTCCACATTTGATCCCAGACACTCAGTTTAAAGACACAAAGCCATCTGAAACATTCTTATTATCTGATGCCTATTTTACTGAACAACTTGAATCCCCACTGTCACTGAGCAGCGAAAGTAATACATTGCAGTCCTCTATGACATCAAGCTTGGATGAGTTTATAATGCCTGTTACTACGTCTTTGACAGATGAAGTGCAGATGCTAAATTCAATAAGAAGGCTACTACACAGCCCGGAAGTTCTAGATCCTAAAACGCTTTCACTCTCTATGTATAACTTGTGTACTAACTTGGCATCTTTTGTAGATTTAGACACAAGTGTGTACAGTTTACATTTAGACTCTCCTACACCATTGCTTGACGTCGTAACTTCATTTACATCTGCCCATGGTAAAGGGATGTCATCACTCCCACTCCTTGAAGATTTCTTGAGGGCACATCCAACCCAAAGCATTGAATATGTTGAATTCCCCTTTGGGCAAAATTATTTTCAGATTCCATCTCGTTCAGGTGCATCTGCGAGTAGTTTTTCCCATATGGTTATGATTAGTACAGAAAAACCCTTCTCTTTAGACCACACCTTTTCTGATTCTACAGAAAATGAACTAACCATGCGTGGTTTCTATGACCTGTCACCCACAGAGGGAGATACTGTGACAAATATACAGGCAACTAAACATATCTACATTATATCCAGCTCATCATCGCAAGAATCAGCGGGAGAATCAGATTTCAGCACAGACAACACTAGAACATCTTGGCAAACACAAACCCCTCACATATCCACTCAATCTGCAAGTGTTTCAGACCATTCAGTGGAATACAGTAACAATGTTGAGCCTTCTGATAATAGTGAACATGTGATATCTCAAAGTCAAAGTCCCTTGCCTTCTCTAATACAAAGTGTGGATACATCATTGCATCCATTGCATGATCATTCTTCAATGGTACAACCAACAAAGAACCTTGAAGACATTAACTTCACCCCATATTCCATCTTGTCTCATTCAGATGTATCTGAAGCAAGTACTATTGCTCTAATTGACCTGGTCAGTACAGACATGGCCTTTTCTTTTCACTACAAAGTTTCTTCTGAGTTTTCTCAACATGAGGTCCCAGCTGATGGTTTGAAAACGTATTTGTCTCCTGTCCTGTTAAAGTCATCTCTGCAGACATCATTTACAGCAGAGGAGACGGACAGTTACACTGAAGTAGTTTTGCTGTCCCACACTTTACCTCCAGTTAATTCGACAGTTTCTGAAAACAATGAGCTCACTATGTTTAATTTAACAACGAGTGATGCTTCAGCTGCTATGGACAAAACACGGCCTGGAAAACATTCTTCCCCATACTTTGGGGAAATCCTAAATGAAACAAATGATCAGCTATTCCATACAAATCTGTTATTAAGGGAGTCCATGGAAATTACAAGTAAGGATCTAGTTTTTTCTCAAGACTCGTCTTTATTTGAATATGTGGTCAGTGATGAATTAACTTCAGTTGACACAAAATATATAACAAAGCCCACACAAGCTGTCAGTGTGGCAAGCTTTTCAAATACTGGTTACATGGATAGACAAACAAATGTGATGAGTTTACACCTTTATTTAATACCGTTTTCATCAAGAGATTACAATGTTATTTTATCAGCTGAAGATGAACCCTTGTCCCCAGCTTACAGGAGTGACACTTTTGACTCTAATGACATACCACTGCTAAGCATGTTTCCATCACTGGAGTTGGAAATTCCATTGGAATATGACGATCCTGAGTTCAGCACATTCACTGTATCCGAACATATAATCAGTGACATAAATAGTTTGGTTATGGAATCAAAAATGCACTTAAGTGAAGAGATACTAATTATTGACAGTTCCAATACTGAAGAGTTATTCTCTACAGCCACAACTCACTTTATGGACATGACAAGATCAATTTTTGATTTAGCCGGTAATGTACTCAACACAGTGTCTGAAAGCTTGCACCCTGTTCTAACTTCAGGTTTTGATGGAGCACCATTATCTGGAGAAAATGAAGTTGTGGTTTCTCATGGTCTAGCCATTAACACAAAGGTCTCTGTTCCTCATCCCCTTGATTCGACACATTCACCAACACATACCTATGATGCGGAGTACAGGAAAAGCACTTTGGTGATTGATTTAACGAAACCTTCAGCCATGCCAGTAGAATCCACACTTAAGATTGAGTTTGTGTCTTCTGGATATGATTTGAGTAATGATCAATACGAAGAGCTTTCATTACAAACTACAAACTTGTTCTATTCAGGATTCATAAACCATTTGAGCTTGCAGTCATCATGTTGCAGTGAGGTACTTAACACAGGATTTAAAGAACCAGCAAGCATTTTGCTCACAGACATTGTAACCACTCCAACATTGCCTGTATTTCATCAAGACAGCAATGAAGTCACTAGCTTGCTATCACCAAAATTAGACTTTTCGTCAAGGCTGTATTTCCATTATGAACTATTCAGAACTGTTTCTGTAGTGGAGTCTTTATTGCACAGCATACCCTTGGTAGTGAGTGTTCATGATAGTGAACATTATTTTAAGTCTGATTCAACCTATAATTCTGTACTGCATTCTTCAGAGACTGAAGATGAAATGAAAGCTTACACAGACTCTGAAGCTCCTCAAGTCTCCTCAATGGAATCCATGTTGGGAATCCAGTCTTTGCCTCTTAATACTCCATTATTGGATTCGTCTTCTGTTCGTTCTGATTCAATTTTCTCTGACATTAGTTCCCAAGATGTGATGAATTCAGTGATCCCGTCAAACACTTTAAAATTGGAAACAATGATTTCAGACTCTTCTGTATTTGATGCCAGGCAGGATGATCTACCACCTTTGTCCACCAATCTTCATTTAAACACATTACACTTTGTAAACTTGGGGGAAACATACTCAAAACAGGAAGTTGCTCCATCCCTTATAGAATCAGTTACATATTTAACTACTGAAATATTTAGCACTGAGGCTTTAGCTTCACAGACTATGTACAACCTGTATGAAGAAACTGATTTATTTGATCAATCTATTTCACTTCTTCAAAGTGGTGTCATGACAACTAGTTCTTGGACACAATCTAACCCAAAGGAACCATATTCACTTCTAAAGACCAGCTTAACTAATTTTAAATCGTTTTCTTGGACTCCTGAATCTGTTTGGCTTTCTGCAGGTGATATAATAAAACCCACTCCTGTTGTTGCATTTACAGAATTCCATTCTACTTCATTGGAGAGTTCAATAGAATCAAAACCAGACACTATTATGGACCTGGAAAGTAATTGGTTAACCAGCACTGGTGTAGATTGTACTTCTTGTCTGACTGCTGAATTGAAATCAGAATATACAAATGATGTACCTTTGTCAGTTGACGCTTCACCTACATACACCCCGCTGGTCAGACCTGAACACTCAACTAAAGGATTGACACAGTCAACACCATCACTGGTTAAAGACTCATTTGGATTTATTACAGATTTGCAAGATGGTTTATCTTTAAAAACATTTATAAATTCAAACCTAAATACTTTACAAGGCATTTTTCTGCAAGAGACTTCATTTGGGAACACAACTGCTATGGAACCGGCAACTATTTTTATTAATAACACACCATTACCCAAGTTTCCTCCCTCAGTATCAAGCTTAGTTGTAATGACTGTCCCGGCAGAGTTAATTACATTATCTTCTGCGGATTCTGAAAAATTGTCTTCTATAACAAAAACAATCAAGTCTCTTGTTGTGGAGGGCACCACAGGAAGGAAGGACTTGGCAACTTTTTTTCAACCTGTTTCTTCCTTTTCTGCTTTGAAACAACCCACAGGATCATTAAAATTATCGCCTGCTGCTACTCTAACTTCTTCTTGCGTCACGCAAGACTATACTTTCGATTTACCAATCGCTGAGACATTGGCAATAGATACAGTTCCTGGGCAATCTTCAATATTTCAAAGTGAGCTATTTGTCCAAAGCTCTTTTTTCCCCAGTCTTTCCTATTTACCACCCATAAGCACCACAACAGAGTTGAAAGGTACATTGCCGCTAACATTTTATAACACATTTTCCACATTTAGCATGTTTCGTTTATATTCTGAACCACAAGCCATTCCAACGGCTTCCTCTATTTGTTCTGCATCAACAGCAACTCCGAGTCTTGAAAAATTTGTCCGAGAAGCAAACTCAAGTCAGACATTATCTTATATTTCATCAAAAGCAGCAGTATTGTCAATTATTACTCAAGCCGCTCTACCTTATAACCCCGTGCCAGTAACAGTGTCAAAGCCTTACGTACTGTCCAGTTTGCCAGGGCCTTTCAATGCATCTCAACCAGCCCCTTCCATGCAAAAAGAACATCTGTTAGAAATCACCCTGAGAGTAAACAATTCTGTGAAAATCTTTGATAAAAGTTTCCGAGAAGATGTGGCCAACGGTCTGCGACAGACATTTCTTCAGGCGCTAAGGACAAATCAGACCAGGAGCAAAAAAAGTATTCCACAGGTTGTTACAGTGAGTAGCCATTCATTATTCATAGACAGTTTGTGGTCTTCAGTGGAAGCATTATGTTAACCCTTCCCTGTTGGCGATGTGAAAGTGGACCCAATGACCCTCCTACTAAGGGACACACTGATTTACTGAAAAATCATTTCCTCTGGGTACTGAAAACAAATTAAATTCCAGAGTAGTTTTCAAATAGAAAGGGGAGCCCAATGTTGGATATGCCATTGTAAATGGTTAAGGTTTTCAATATTTAATATTAAAAAATATGGCCTGTAAGTTAATTCTTAGTGGACATACTGATTTTCAACAACTTTTTAATTTTTCTTCATATATGCATTCCCATTAGGTGGAGATAAGCAGTCTCAGCAGAGTCGACTCGGATAATGTCCTCATTCAGTTTGCTGTTCTAATCGATGGACAACCAATGAAAGCTGTGGATGCGGCAGCCATATTTAATAGACTTCCAGACCTCATTGCAACCTTAAATGAAAACCTGCCTTACCAGGTGTGTAGAGCAAAGCGTTAACAGAAAACAAAGTAACATTTAGCAGAAACAGTGCTGTGGTGAGGTGCTTGAATTTACTCACAATGTGGTTAATTATTAACAGGAGGAATCTTACTGGTGCTGATGCTTCACAATGAGAATCAGGTCATATTATTGACTTTCTTGCTTTGCATCCTGTTTTATTACCTGACATTTACTTCTTGTCTACATTTCTTATAGATATAGTGCGCACCTGAGAGTACATGCCCTGTTATTTATTAATGCATTATTGTCTAAAAAGAGTAAAATAATAGATAACACCTATAATAATAATAATAATAATAATAATAATACCTATTGACAGGTCCAATACTGAAGAGTTATTCTGTACAGACACAACTCAGTTAATGGACACAACAAGATCAATTGTTGATTTAGCCGGTAATGAACTCAGCACAGTGTCTGAAAGCTTGGGAGGTTTAGAGAATGCTGGTACAGAATGTCACTGATGGGATGAAATTGAATTTTTGCAGGTGGTAAAGGCACCATCTGCAGTGGTCGCCATCTCATTACCTCCTCTAGCAGATTTCACAGGCTGGTTAGCTGCGGTAGTGGTGCTGGCAGTCCTCTGTGCCTTGCTTGTGCCCCTACTCATTTTTTATATAAAGAAATCATGGAGAGGAGGAGGAGGAGGAGGAGGAGGAGGAGGAGGAGTACCAGCTTCACAGAGAGAATCAAGGGGCTTCAAAAAGGTAAGCGTTTGTACAGAAAATATGAATTGGATTCAATTCAATAAAGAATAAGAATGTGTAAGAAAGCCTAATCTTTAGGCTTGAATTTCTCCTAGCTACAAATACATTACCAGAACGTATTCTTTGTTGAGGGTTTAGGAATATACATTCTTAACATTAATTGAATTAATGAAGCCTCTTATTTGGTTGTACTGCATATACTGTAATGACATAATTGATTTTTTACTGATTTAACATGTGCCTGTGCCTTGAAGCAACAAAACTAATATTCTGGAGGGATACAGGGATACATTTCTCAGTGATTACCACAACATTGGGCATTGAAATCTGCACAAGCCTGCTATTTGGAAAAGAGTCCTAGTTTTGGTGGGACATGGTGAAGCAGCTTGTGCAGTCTTGGATATGGAAACACATGTCATCTGAGCAGCAGTGCTGTACAAAGTGAGATCGATCTGTTGTCTTGGCCATCTTTTGTATATTACTTAGGTCCTGTACATAGCAAATTAGCCAGCCATGTGACAGGCAGTCCATCTCCACAGAGGTTAGTGCTACAGAATCTTTTATTATATGGAAGACAAACTGTGTTGAGGACGCAGTAATTTTCAACCTAACGTTAGATAAAAAATATAGAAGTTAATCTATCAAGCCTATTTTGTTTTATTGGGAAAAGGGTATTATTGACTTTTGTCGTTAGTGCAGTAATTGGTCTAATTTGTGCCAGCACTGTAATGACAAGCCATAAATTTGGAACGTAAAGACTGGGATGGGAATGAAGTATATTGAGTTCTGCTGGGATGCACCTCACTTCAGAAATTCATCTTCAGAAGTGGAAGTATAGTAAGTTTGTCAAAAGGCTCTATTCAATTGATCTAAACAGAGACTGATTTAAAATAGGCAGTGATCTGGCATTGTACTTCATTTTCAAAGACAAAAAATATACTTAAAAGACACATGTAGATGGTATATGGGCTGATTAATTATTACTCATTGTATTACCAACCTATGTAATGCAACTGCTCTCTGTAGGGCAATGCATTGAGTATAGAGTATCTGTAAACGTCTTTACTCACATTTGTATTCCAATGAGCCGTGCACAGCCTAATCTTGTGTGTTATTCTAGTGACATTTTATACAAAATTAGCACCCTCAGGCACTCATCAGCACAATGCGTTCCTATAATCGAGGGGGCTACCACACATTTGCACATTTGATGAAATTGACTTAAACTTGATTACAAACTGTGTGCAATATTGCAAATAAATCAAATATAACACATGCCTGGCAGCTGCATGACGTTTGCATTTATTAATGATGCTATAGTGCAGGGTTGTTATAAAGAAACCACCCATAACTTTGGCTTTAACATTTTAAGGGAATGCTGGATTAAGTTTATTATTGACAGAGAAATGTTATTATATAAGGTATATACAGTGAGCATTCTCTTCCATGGCCACCAGAGGGTGCATAAGCATGCATAATGAGAACATGATAGTGCTTAACTGTTAAGGTTACTCTTTAAAATATGCCATTCCCCATGAAGAAACCTCCTACAATAATAACAGCATAAACACATTGAAGAGATATCTAGTTAATATTGATCAATAGACGTGGGGTTCTGCATTTGATTCCTTTTTTGGTTTTAAAAAAATTATTTTTAGGATTTGAATTTTTTTTTTTCATTGAAAAAACTAAATTCCATTTGGCGATTTGCTGTTTTGATTAATATAATAAAGTTTCATGAATATCAAACGGTGTTCTATTCATTAATACTACTTCAAATAAAGCAGAAGTTAAAGATCTACAGATAGGGTCATCTCTTATTTAAATAAAAATAAATAAATACAAATAAACAGACTAAATGGCATCTAGTCTCGTAACTCACTGTTTGTTTGTTTTTTCTGGTTTTTTTTTTTTGTTTTTTTTTTTTTTTAAAGAAGGTGCATATCAACAAGATACCAGCAGAGGTCTCACTTGAATCCGTAACCGCTCTTAGATAAAGATTGCTCTGGCCCAAATGCCTACTTGTTAAGAAAGGTTGGCTTTCCACTTGATACTGTAGATATTTAAAATTGCAAAATCATTTAAAAATGTCAATTTAAGAAGTGTTTCATTATAATTCTTAGATACAACAGTACAACATACTGTTCCAACTTGCTATGTAATCTTATTACACATTGTCCTTCAATTAGGTATAAGTAAATAGTATGTTTGATTCGCTCATTCTTAAAGGTGCATGTGCTGAATCACAGTATTACATGCATGTATATACATGGGACTGATTAAATCAATGACGGGATGAGGAGTGTGGCTAACACCGTGCTATATTGTGTCTCTAGATCAAGGGACCACCTTGGTGTTCGGATTTTTCCCACTCACCGCTTGACACGCATTTATTCACAACAGCATTTTGAAACAGTTTTTATGTGTATATGTATGAGTACATGTAGAAAGTAAAGTATTTATCTAACGTTCCTAACTTAATGAGATTCCTGGGCTTGAATCTTCACTACCAGGTCAACAAGGAATGTTATTTTTTCGCATTGAAAGCTGCTGATGGCAAAGTTCCCGTTTCTTTTGTTTAAAAAAATATTTATTTTTTTTCACATTCTGGATGCTTTGTGGCATCTCAATTTTGCAGGTTTAAAGAGTTTCGTTTGACAAAACCTCCTGACAAATAATGCACAGGTATTTATGTATCACAAAAGATGTGCAAGCATCAGTGTAAACAGGTTTGGGTAGCTGCAGTGGGTGCTTCCCCATACCCTGCCAACAAGCCATGGGGGAAAAGAAAGCTGCATACTCATTTCTCTGTGAGAGCCAACACTAACGGAGATGCTAGTAAGGGGCAGCTGCCGTGTTGGCTTTGCCATGCTGGGCTAGGAATGAAACCTACTACCTTATTTCCAGTATTACATCTCCACCTGGCCACTGGATTTCAATTAAACCTAATATTTGCTCTGCGTCTGCACAGGAAAGAACAGGGACTTCCAGTGTACGCTCAGAGGTAAAAAGACACCTGAAGGATGTCGAGAAGGGAGAGAGTGAAAACAAACCTCTGCCCAGGCCACTGCCAGCTCCACCCAGAATAACTGATGCGCTGAGCCTATCGCAGCCTACTGCTGCCCCTCCACATTCCTGCAGGCCACCTCTGACTCAAGACAGCACTGAGAAGTAAGTCAAGTGTGTGTATTGGGTGTGTTGTATCAAACAGAATACTTTGCAACCAGTACTTTCTCTGGCTTGAAAACATACAAGCTGCAGCTTTAGGAAATTAAGTCGTTATTCCAGACGTTATTATTTCCCCATACCCATATTTGTGTCGTCTTCATCTAGGATGTACTAAGGTGCTTAAAGAAATTAACATGGTGGGCTAGAAACAATTCTGTTGAATTAATTCAACAGAATTAATTTACATTTGGTTAAACTTTCTACCTCGGGATCCATTATAAAATTATTTTCTGCTAACAAGAATTCACAAATGTAATTAGGGTTCAGTACCTTGCAGTAGAAGATCATTGAAAAGTAATAAGGTGTGCTTCAGAGGCAAAGGATCCTGAGGTAAAATTAGTGTCTGATAGCGATTCAAATCAACATCATCAGAATTTGTTCTACCATTCCAAGATAAAATAGTTTAAAATTATATTGTAATGTTTATTTATTTATTTTTTTAATTTCTAATTTTACTTTACCTGCTTTAAATTGTGTTGCCCCAATAGAAAAAAAGCCACTTTCTTTCTGATGCCTATGAGGTTGTACTTTTCTCACAGGTATTTATATAATCACAGTAAGCCTGCTACTTACTCAGAAACCGCCACACATAGGTCAACAGTTTACTAAAACCATTGCCATTGTAAGTATTGAAATCATGTTACCTCAAAATGATTTCCTCTCTGATCACATTTTTTTTACTCAGTGAAAATGGGATTTTAATATTATTTACAAGTCAATAGATGATATATTTCATCCTTGTTCCCAACATGTTCTACTCATCTGAAAAATATATGTACTGTAATTGAAATTTTGAGATAACAATGCATGTTTATTTGATTCAAACACGAGAGGATTATCTATAAATGCAAATAAGTACAGTTAGGGTTACAAAGCGCCGGTACATTGAATCATCCAATACCTAATATCAGCGCACAAGCAGCTGTGGAAAGCATAGCTCGCTTATCTCAGCTTTGCACTAATGGTTGCTCAGTGCTACTTTCGAATTGCAAGTATACATCTGTGGAAGCTGGTTCCAAGAGATTAATATAATAAATAGCAAAACCTAACCTACTTTTTAAATTACGTGACCTTTTCAGCATTCCCAGGAAATTGCATTTCATTGTTTTTTTTATGGTTCGCTATTTTTCCCTTGTTAAACTTGCATTGTGGTTCTGCCATTCAGTAATTTAAAACAGAAGTGTTCAGCAGTGTGGGAACTTGTTCCTTTTCAATGTATTGTCCACTGAAAGAGCACTGGTAAGCACAAATCAGCCTTTTAAAACATGGCTGAATGTGTTTAGTTAGATTATCAAGTATGCTGTTAGAACCAGAACAAAGCCTTTTGGGGTATCCTCCACTGTTAAAATCATTGCAATCGCCCATCTTCTCTGTAAGGTTACATAATGGATGTCATGCAATCTGGACAGTCCTTGCTTTTCATTCTGAAGTTTTGTGGTTTTCTTTTTTTCATGTGAAGTCAAGGGAGAACCGTCTTGTGTCAGAAACCTGTACACAGCCGGAAATTAACCTACAATTCATTCATTTAAAAGCTGGCTGCGGTTCTAAGAGGAACAGCCTGCTTTCCATTAACTTCACGCCTCAACTTCGAATTTATATCTTTGCCCTATGCTCTATTTATACCTACTCAACTTAACTGCTCTTGGCTTTGGTTTCAAGCGACTTCCACTTCCCAACCACATCCATGCAGCCACTCTCTCTTCTCTGAGAGGAGGCTTGAACGGTTCCTCTATCTTGTCCTT
Organism: Acipenser ruthenus; assembly: GCF_902713425.1. Classification (NCBI taxonomy): domain Eukaryota; kingdom Metazoa; phylum Chordata; class Actinopteri; order Acipenseriformes; family Acipenseridae; genus Acipenser; species Acipenser ruthenus. Next base: position 26,276,051 of record NC_081216.1, read on the forward strand.
TGTTCGGACAGGCTCAGAAACCTCCACAAGGATAGAGAATTAAGGCCAAAGCTATCTTCCTTTTTTAACTTCCTTGCAATTATTAATCTGCATTCCTAATGTAACCTGATTGGCAATCCTACATCTGCTAATGATCTTACTGTGTTATTTATCTGGCTTCAGTCTGACACGTAATGGTGATGCATTTCATGACTTATGCTCATTATTTCGTTGCTGTTTCCATAAGAATAATGTTTTCATTAAAATACTTTGGGATCTTTTGAAACAGAGGAACCGTTTATAAAATGATTGTGCAAAAAGAGAGTTTCATTTGTGTTGCACATTTCAGAATCATAGTTCTGCGGTTATCATTTTTTGAATGCTCAAGGTCAGATTACAAATAGATTTGCACAAAAGGTACATGGAAAGGGATCCCTGATGCCTCACTATATCCCACTGACATTGAAGGGTAGCATAATAGATGTAATGGTGTGTTAAATACCCTGCTGTACATTTCATATTATACCCTATGCGTTTCGAGCACCAGTCAGGCATATACTTAAATGCTTTATTTCACTAATGGTTGTGGCCGTCACAATTTATAGCCAGTTTGTTAGACAGTGTTGACTTTGTCATGACCTCATACTATATTAAAATGGAAAATGTACAGCTTTGTCAGTGACAGTAAAAAGGCTTGTATATTAGAGGCAGGCAAAAATGGATACTTATTCCCCTTAGCATCCCCATTGCGTGAAAAATAAATAAATAAATACATAAATTATAATAATTTTGAGCTACAGTATGCGCATACATCTCCAATACTTGAGATGGCTCTGATGATTATAATATCCAGTAGGTGGCGATCTTTGTTAGAAAATGTTGATAAGATGCATTGCTTGCTGCGTAATAAAAGGTGTTGTGGTTTTTTTGGAGGTAAGCAGTGCAACTAAGAAAGCACAAGGGGCACAGGGTAATGCACATTTTATTTAGTCCCCTTGATATGCAAACATGTTACAGCAATTTCGATTCTGAGATTAAGTGCATGCTGTCTGAACAGGCTGTTTACATAGCAGGGTGCAAGCAATGCCTATCTAGACATATTTCATTAATACAAGTCAGTAAGTGGATGGAAGCTCATGCAAAGCAATAAAACAAATGAGGAGAGGAGCTGACTGGAATGCAAAGTCTCTAGAATGCTGCATCAGTTCATAGGTTTGCATGTGAAGTTGTAGTGGTTCCGGTCTGTATTCTTGCGTGTTCGAGCTGTTTCTAATAAAACTAAATGACACTGGCAAAAACCCCAGTTTTTTTTGGTTTTGAATTAGCTCTTCAAACACAAACAACATCCTCAATAAGATTGCAAAATGGAAATTGATGGGTGTTGGCTTTTGTTTAATACACATGTGCCAAAGATAAGAAGAGTTAAGTAGCACGCATATTCTCTGACAAAAAAACAACTCAATCTCAAACTACTCTGGTTTTGTTTTGGCAAGAGCAGCATGATAATTACTCTGTGGGGAAATGAATGCTACAACATTATAAGAAGTGTAAACAAATGAAGGAAACTATCTTCCACGTGGTTAAACATTACTGGATCAAACTGGCACAAGCTTGGTAATCTGGTATGGTAATCTAGCTGTTTGATTGAAAGGACTCTTAGCATTCATCAACAGTATGGCAACACTTAAAATGCTTTTCTTGTGCTGCAGGCTTATAAAAAGTGTAATAGTTACCTTTAAAGGGCTTTCATTTTTAAGGCTGTGATTATCATTTTCTGTCTTCTGTAACATTTAATGCTATCTAATTTTCTTTGCGTTTTGCTTTCCCCTCATAGTATATTCTGATTTGAAGATTACATACAAGCATTTTTGCAATCAACAGGATCAGCCTTGTAGTGCTCATAAAGACAGATTGGATTTTTTGTGCAGTACCCCAGCCCAGTATTTAAAGGATGTCACAAGGTGCATTATTTATCATTGGCCAGATTGGTAGTTATCTGGATTACTGACCTGATCTAGGTTGGCACTAGGGGTGTAACAATACACTAATGTCACATTACGATGTGTATCGCAATATACAGGTCACAATATGATATGTATCGCAATACATGTGATGTCCTGATGGACTGCTTGTATGATGCATAATAAGATCAAATACCAAGCTTGATAATAAGCTATAACAGGGTGAATCTGTCGGCTTCAATATACTCGACACTATACAGACATACTGTATATTTCCCAGTATGTTGGTTTACAGACCTCCACTGTGTTTTCTTTTTATTGTTACTATTATTTGAATGTAGCTTGCCAGGGTCATGCGCGGTGTCAATCAGTGTCAATTGCTAAATGAATCACCAAAACTGACATGTGAAAAGATTGCTGCTGCAGCAGGCATGTGCGTGCAGAAAGAAAAGCTACTCTGTACTAATGACTGTCGGAAGACAATCCTTTTTATTTATTATCTCATCTGGGTAAAAATAAAAGGAGTGCTTATAATTTTTGTGACGCTCACTGTCCTGACCATTTACACGAGCCTAGCAACAAATGTTATGTGATTCTTTTTACAGAAAAAAAAGAGATACATAATACATGCATCACTTTACAAAAAAGAAATAAACAAATAAACTTTACAGTTGTAAAGTTTTTTGAAAAAATGCCACCTTAATTCATGCTGACTCAGAAACTAGACAGCATGCTGTTTCGGAAAGTAATTGGTGTACCATTTTTAGCATTTGAGGTCACCAAACAGGGCCAAAACAGAAAGAAACCCAAAGAACTTGTCAAATTTCTACTGTTCTCTAACCAATAAGTAGCATACTTTAGTGCCAACGTCTTTATACCAAACTTTTAGAACTAATGAAGATTTTATGATTGAGTGTTTAAAGTTATGGATGAATAGCCGACTGTCTAAGAAGATAAATTTAAGCACTGATGTGCACCTGCTAATACATTATGTTGAATTTGAGAATAGCTGAGAACTGCAGTAGGAAGCAAATAAACCCTCTGGTGCAATGCATAAGCAGATGTGCAGTGTTGCTGTTCAATCATGCTTAAAATAAATTTTGTTTTTGGGCTGTTTTAAAACACATTTAACCTATTAACGCTTAATGGCTTGAAATCACAACAGTGATAATTTAACAGGTGAATTACTTCTGATAAGTGAAATGTCAAGAGGTAGCGCATTGTGCTCACATTCTTCCAGCCGGGTAGATTCCATTGACAAGTTGCCCTCTAATGAACCTTCACAGTTCCGCCAATGTCAGTTTTCTTCAAAATGTGTAATTGTTTTTTTTTTTTTTTTGCACACAGTCCACGTGCAGACAAATGTTGTTACTGTTCAGCTGCCAAAAGATTGACCAAAAGATGTTATTATTGATATTTCTTGGATATCTTAGAAGTACTAGAAAGTGCTAGGACTGATCCTGTCTAATATATATATATATATATATATTGGCTTGCTCTCCACCAGTCTTTCACATTGATGTTGGGTGACTTTATGCCACTCCTGGCGCAAAAATTCAAGCAGCTCGGCTTTGTTTGATGGCTTGTGACCATCCATCTTCCTCTTGATCACATTCCAGAGGTTTTCAGTGGGGTTCAGGTCTGGAGATTGGGCTGGCCATGACAGGGTTTTGATCTGGTGGTCCTCCATCCACACCTTGATTGACCTGGCTGTGTGGTATGGAGCATTGTCCTGCTGGAAAAACCAATCCTCAGAGTTGGGGAACATTGTCAGAGCAGAAGGAAGCAAGTTTTCTTCCAGGACAACCTTGTACTTGGCTTGATTCATGCGTCCTTCACAAAGACAAATCTGCCCGATTCCAGCCTTGCTGAAGCACCCCCAGATGAGTCCAATTTTCAGCTTTGCCCAACACCTGGTCGTCTAATGGTTAGACGGAGACCTGGAGAGGCCTACAAGCCACAGTGTCTTGCACCCACTGTGAAATGTGGTGGAGGATCGGTGATGATCTGGGGGTTCTTCAGCAAGGCTGGGATCGGGCAGCTTTGGCATGAATCAAGACAAGTACAAGGTTGTCCTGGAAGAAAACTTGCTTCCTTCTGCTCCGACAATGTTCCCCAACTCTGAGGATTGGTTTTTCCAGCAGGACAATGCTCCATGCCACACAGCCAGGTCAATCAAGGTGTGGATGGAGGACCACCAGATCAAGACCCTGTCATGGCCAGCCCAATCTCCAGACCTGAACCCCACTGAAAACCTCTGGAATGTGATCAAGAGGAAGATGGATGGTCACAAGCCATCAAACAAAGCCGAGCTGCTTGAATTTTTGCGCCAGGAGTGGCATAAAGTCACCCAACATCAATGTGAAAGACTGGTGGAGAGCATGCCAAGGCGCATGAAATCTGTGCTTGAAAATCAGGGTTATTCCACCAAATATTGATTTCTGAACTCTTCCTAAGTTAAAACATTAGTATTGTGTTGTTTAAAAATGAATATTAACTTATTTTCTTTGCATTATTCGAGGTCTGAAACACTGCATCTTTTTTGTTATTTTGACCAGTTGTCATTTTCTGCAAATAAATGCTCTAAATGACAATATTTTTATTTGGAATTTAGGAGAAATGTTGTCAGTAGTTTATAGAATAAAACAAAAATGTTCATTTTCCCCAAACACATACCTATAAATAGTAAAACCAGAGAAACTGATAATTTTGCAGTGGTCTCTTAATTTTTTCCAGAGCTATATATATATATATATATATATATATATATATATATATATATTGTTGCCTGTTTGAAAAAAATAAAAAGCTTGGATGAATGGTTTATAAAATCTAGGAGCTGTTCAGGTCAGTGGTTTGATTCACAGACAATTGATACAAAATAGGAAGAGGTTTTTACTTCAGTAGGGCAATAGTGATTGAAGACTGAAGTGCATCATGGAACAGTGAGTGAATGGGGGAATGTCTTCTTAGTCAGTCTTAAAGTGGGTTTCTGTCTGGATTAGAAGAGCTCAGTATTCTGTTTTATTGTTGTTATTTTTCAGGATTCTATTCAGGCTTTGTTTCCAAGGCACATCCCATAGTTGGAAGCTTGTTTCCCTGTGGTACAGTAAATGAGTTACAATAAGACACTGGCTTAACATTGGTCTCCTATCAGGATTCATTTGGACACTGCTTGAACTGTAATGGTTATGGATGTACTTCCCATTGGAATTTTCCTACTGTAGTGATTTAGTGTTTAGAGGCTCCACGCCTATTACCTTTCCTTTTCAGTAAATGTCTTGTGACTTGGGAACAGTCCCGTGACAGCTGTTTTAGCTTGAAGAGTCAGCACATTACCGGCAGCAGCTGCTGTGCTGGTGAACTTCAAACACATTCTTTACCTCCGAGGTTATTTAACCTCCTTACTTCCAATTGTTCTCCCTAAACCTCCCAGGTAATGACTGGGATCCTGCAAAGCTTCCCGTTTCCTTTTATCTTAAGCAAACTAAAGCACACCAGGCAGCTGTTTGTAACTTGCCATCTATCATCAAGAGAATGCATTTCTAAACAATGCCTGGTAAAATAAATCACAGAATGAACCACTGAATTGCAGCCCAATATGGTTATGCATTAAAAAGCATATATGAGTGGAAATGTGAATTGCTTCTAAACAAGCTCTCTGTATGGGTGGTTGTGCGTGTGCATGTGTCTTCACTCCCACAGTTTTCTAAAGAGCTTTTAGAAGGGCTTTGAAGGTCGAGGCATATTTGTTTTTTGTTTAACAAAAACAAGCTTCTTTGCATTTTCATTCATTTTTACAAAACATGCTACCTTAGTTCTTTTCATCTTGAAGTGCTCATATCATTTTTTTTTAATGCTTTACCTTAATATTTGATCCTTGTCAGCAACTTTTATTAATACAAAGTAGGGACATTTAAAAAAACAACTAATGATTTATTTACAATTTCTGATGTCTTTTTGAATCCTGTTGTCACTTTTGGTGACAAACTCCAGTTATTTTTTAAAAACTAGAGCCAAAAACTGTGTAGTTTGAGTTGTATTAAGCCCCTGTATTAGTCTTGTGACATTAAACTTGTGACTTGTGACAACTTCTAAAGGAGTAAATTACAGACTGGAGGCCCCATTGTCACTGCTGCCACCTTAGAAAAGGAGTTTGCCCGATGTTCTTACAAAACAGTAAATAAGTGTAACTGTCAATTTGAACCTTTTATTCAAAGGGTGTTGTGCAATGCACTTTTAAAGTGTGTGTGTGCCTTTCTTTTTGGGGATCTGGGTTAGAATAGGAAATAGGCTTTAGAGTATCATGTCGGTTTTTTAAATCTTGTATTCTAATTCCAGGAAACCAGATAGAGCTTTGTGAAACATTTTTGCCATTATAACACACATAAATATTTCAGTCTCATTCGGACGTGGGGATTTTTTTTTTCTCACATTTTGATCTAAAGGTCATTTTTTTGTCAAGCAAGAGCTGTGTGGAACACCCAGAGTTCCTTGCAGGTAGAAATCTTTGGCATTACAAGACCTATAATGAAGGCTTTGGAAAGCAAGATGATTGATTGGTATACAGTAGGTGTGCTGAGCGACTACTGGGCAGTCACTGCTGTAATGTGAAATGAAGAGAAAAATTAGATACATAACTGCATTGAATTATCTTTCTAGCTTCAACACACACACACACACACACACAAAAACACCAAGCTCTTGTCTTGACACCTGCATAATTGTGAGGATGTGGTTTGAATTGCATATTAATTGTAAATGACAATAATGAACAATGAATAAAGATTGTTCTTTACTAAATATTATGCATGGTGTGCAGACTGTGCTTATCAGTTATTTGTTTATCACTGTGGCAGCAGCACTTTATTGAGTTTGCTGATAAAATGCTTATTGCTTTTCTATTATCTCACTCCAACTTCGTCGTTTTGGCTTTTTTTTTGCTCGTGAGTTGAATATTTAACACATTGTTAGATGGTTTGGCTAGAAACCTATTTCTCATCTGCAAAAAATCTGCCAGTTTCCCACTTAACTCTCTATTTTAGGGTACAATTTTTGATTTTCTTCAATGAATCATTCCAGCTGCAACATACGAGATACTACAGAAATGCTGTGGGCATGTACAGCTCTGCTGTGGGCATGTACAGCTCTGCTGTGGGCATGTACAGCTCTGCTGTGGGCATGTACGCATGTACAGCTCTGCTGTGGGCATGTACAGCTCTGCTGTGGGCATGTACGCATGTACAGCTATGCTATGGGCATGTACAGCTCTGCTGTGGGCATGTACAGCTCTGCTGTGGGCATGTACGCATGTACAGCTATGCTATGGGCATGTACAGCTCTGCTGTGGGCATGTACAGCTCTGCTGTGGGCATGTACGCATGTACAGCTCTGCTGTGGGCATGTACAGCTCTGCTGTGGGCATGTACAGCTCTGCTGTGGGCATGTACGCATGTACAGCTATGCTGTGGGCATGTACAGCTCTGCTGTGGGCATGTACAGCTCTGCTGTGGGCATGTACAGCTCTGCTGTGGGCATGTACAGCTCTGCTGTGGGCATGTACAGCTATGCTGTGGGCATGTACAGCTCTGCTGTGGGCATGTACAGCTCTGCTGTGGGCATGTACGCATGTACAGCTCTGCTGTGGGCATGTACAGCTCTGCTGTGGGCATGTACGCATGTACAGCTATGCTATGGGCATGTACAGCTCTGCTGTGGGCATGTACAGCTCTGCTGTGGGCATGTACGCATGTACAGCTCTGCTGTGGGCATGTACGCATGTACAGCTCTGCTGTGGGCATGTACAGCTCTGCTGTGGGCATGTACAGCTATGCTGTGGGCATGTACAGCTCTGCTGTGGGCATGTACAGCTCTGCTGTGGGCATGTACAGCTCTGCTGTGGGCATGTACAGCTCTGCTGTGGGCATGTACAGCTATGCTGTACATGCCCACCTTTAGGACTGAGTCATCATATCATAAAAAAAAAAAAAAAAAAAAAAATGAGATATTTTATTTAACATGATGTAATCAAAGAAACCACAAAAATATATTGCTAAAGTCTACTGGAATCCATATTAGTAGTACAGTATTTCATGTTAGATTTTGAAATGTCACAGTTTTTCGTTTAGTATATGGAACACTACAAAGCGGCATGTAATTCAATATGTTAACGCAACATTATTCAGCAGGTTTCATTTACCTTTATGAAGCAAAATTGGTTAATTTCATAGAGTGATGCACAACCTTTGGCCATGGCTGTATGTACAGTACTTCTCCATATGCTGTGGGATTTAATCAGGGAAGTTTCCTGATGCCTGCCCTTCTGACAGTTGAAATAGTTCCTCCTATGCCACGTGACCATTTCCAGACTTGTTTGTTGTATTTCCACACGGCTTGCTCATTTAGGTAGAAAGATTGAGAAAAACAACATGCTCTTCAAGCAGTGTATTGAATGCATAAATCTTCTGCCAGCATTCTGTAGCATTGATTGGTGTTTTACAATTAAGGGAATTCTCAAAACACTTTTCAAGGGTGATGTACCAAACAATATATCCTGTTGAAAGAAGTGTGAAAACACAAAGCAAAATGCTCCTAAATGGAACTTTTATGACCTATTAGGCATGTCCAGACACAAGCCCTAGTAAAAGCTCAATTTAGAAAGCTATATTTCCTGGTGTGTGTGCACTTTCTCTGCTCTACTGATTGGTGTAGTATTATCTACCTTGAATCGCACACAGAAAGCTGATTCCTCAGTTAAAAAACCAAGAGGCAATTATCACCTGTGCCCCCTTCTGCCTCCCTGTGACTTTGCTTCTGGAGTGGTCCACAGTGCAGTACTGCTCCCTCGCTTTGTACTTGACCAGTAGTGACCTGTACAAATACAGGACTAAGACACTGCTTTTACCAATGCGTCTCTGTATTCCTTTACAGTAATCTTTTAGAGGATGCAAACCTTTGATACTGTAGCTTCAGGGCTTCAGAGCCTGTGCTGAACAAACCTGATTATACCGAATGGTGAGAAGAAGCACTGTTACTGGCACTGCTGCTTCGCTTCAAGAGTGTGCAGGCTGAAGCGTGCACCTGGGTGCAGATTGTGTGCTCTGTGTGTTTGTATTGGGAGCTAGACATCTATACACTATTGTCCCAATGCTTATGCTGTCTTATTCTTAGAGTATACCCTGAGAATTGTCTGGTCACCGGGTCAGCAAGGATAAAATAACATATGACACCTGGTTTTCTGACATCTTTACTTATTTCAGTTTCTTATTCTGAGGATATCACTTTGCTGTTACAATGTTCTTATCTATTATTCAGAGTTCCAAACAGACTCTCCGACCAATGCTTTTTAATTTTGGTTTCCAGAACATTAAATAGTGAAGGATTATAAAGAATGTTAGAGCTATTGCTGCTGACAAAGCATTTTACCATTCCTGGGCCCTAGACAAATAACATTGTTGAATGCATCCAGATTCCTCTACTTTAGGATCAAACCTTGAACTGTTTAGGTGCTTCTTTTGAGATTTCCAGGTGCAATTTTGCAAACCGCTATGTCGGACATTAAAGCACAAGAATCAGTACAAGGATGTGGCTTTAGTTGGACCTAAACATCAGTTCCCACGTTTTCAACCTGCAGTCAGCTGTTAAATATCCAATATATATGTATTTTCTAGGATCTCTACATATTAGGACAAATGTGTTTTAACTTTAATAATGCTAAGGGTTCATGGTTGACCTAGAGCTAC